>NW_028185038.1:2155057-2209643 GCF_003343005.1 Rhea americana | reverse complement strand
AAGAAGAAGAAGAAGAAGAAAAAGAAAGGTAATGGAAAGCCTAAAGTCAACTAGTGGCTCAGTTTGTGCCAATGGGAATTTTTTCATTTACTCTTATGAAATCAAGCTTTATTTCTAGTTTATTTTTTTCACAGCATAGATGATGGCAATTTATTCTATTTGTTGGCATATCCTATTGGAATTTGTCTTGGGTTAGGTATCATTTGACCTTTAAATTATTTTTTCTCACCATAATAGTATAATAATTATTGCATTTGATTTGTTCAAGAATTGAGACTGATGACACTGGTAATGCTATATGCATTTAAGTAATCAATTTTTATTTCATTTTTATGGTTAATATGTTTTAAAATATTTTTTCAAGATACAAAATTCGTAACATGTACAAAAGAGTAATCTCATAAATCCGTGATTGCTGTCCCACAACAAGATGTGACCGCTGCATTCTAACAAAATAGTATCTTTCCTTATAAGTAGGATATACAGTATAATGCTCTTCTGTTTTTCCATTTAGTATTATATCTAACTGTTAACAAGAAAAAGGATAAGACTTTGCGTATTTGTATGACTGGCAGTGTTGTAGTATATCTTCGTAAGGTGTGCAGTACCTGCAATAAATGTGATTATTCACTCCTCATACTGTTTGCTATTCACTTAAGCAAATCGCCTGTAGTCATCATTTTAAAAGTAGATGTGAAGAAGATTACATTTCCATAATTAAAAATAAAAATCAAATCCCTCTTCTGTCTTCATTTTTAAATTGCTGCTGTCAAATTGTACAAATGTGCCAAAGAAAAATGATTGAAGTACTTAAAAAAATCACTCATAATCCTTAATCTTTGAAGAATAATAAAAAGGTAGAACATTACAAACTGTTATTTCCTCATTCTAATTAGATTATACAAATCTTTAGTACTTTACATGGGTATACTATGATACAGCAATCATAAATCATGCATTTTTACAGTATTAAGCATATGTAGGATAGCTAATAAGTAGCTCAACAATCAGTCTAATCATACAGCTAAATCTTGAGAAGTAATATATTTTCACTGTAACTACTTAACAAAAAAATAATCAGGATTATTTTCATTAAATTAAACTATCTTCAAGTATAAGGAGAATCTGTCTTGTCTTCTGTTAAGATGGAACCTGACTGTACTCAGCAATATTTTTTTCATGTATCCAACTGTTATTTTTGTTATAGATTGAAAGTATTTTCTCTTTGTATACTTTATTTTACTCATGATATTTTCTTTGACTTCCAATTAACATTTATTCAACATTTCAGGGCTCTCTGATATGTCCTTTAAAACAGTTGCAACGTTCATAGGGCACAGAGCTGACATTTGTCTACTGAGCAGACCTATTTCGCATTCACAGCTTTAGTTTCAAATTATGTATTCTGAATACAATCATCTTGCCTATCTCTATGCTTTTTCTGGCTTTGGTAAGTGTATGCCAAAGATACGATACTTCTGATATGTGTATGTATATGTATTTTTATAGTTTTTATAGTGTATGCAGCTTTATGTAGCTTTAGGAAATATATATATATTCTTGAATAGAAAGAAATCCTGAATGACATCTCTAAAGAAAAGAGGAATATAACTCAGCATGCCTATGCTGAGGTTAGTGAAGATGTACCAATTTTTGCCAGCTGAGATTCTGACCAATAGGGATAACAAGCAAACTTTTTTTTTCTCCCTTGACTTCTTTTGTGCTTTATTGCTGAGTGCACTCTATAAAGCAATCCAGCATTTGGATTTGATGTTGAGTATAGCAGCAGTGGCATCATGATTGACAGATATGGTTACTGCCACCCCCACAAATGCTGTTTCGTACTCAGAAAGGCTTTCATCTGTAAGCATCTGCAAAATGAAAAACTTAGGTATGAAGTATATGCATCTAGTATCAGAGTTCATAGTCTTTATTTTATTCCATCATAATTACCATAAAATAATTTTAATTTTAATTTTTAAGCAGAATGTATTTTAAATAACTTTTTTAAAATAAGAGGCACATCTGACACTGAGACTATGAAAATGAAAAAAAAAAGTATTGCTTGAGTGCATCTGCAAGTGTGCTATTTATTTATCTTTATCTCCTTAAATTGTTTGTACAGTATAATATAGATTCCCATGAAAAGGCTGTAATATGTAGATGGCAAAGGAAGCAGAGCAAAGACGATACAGAGATCCCACAGGCATCTGAAACAGAGTTAAAAATTAYGGTTTTAGGAGGCCAGCCTTGGAGGTCTCCAAATGGGCATCCAGCTGTGCCAGCTTTACCCACTGCATGGCCACTGCGTACTGAGATATATATTCTGTGAAGGAAGTTGATTCAGTGGATTGAGTCTCCTGATTGCTTTGTACTGGGCGGAATGACACTGAGGGCTGGTCTGTCCAAGGGCACTTACTGGCTTGACTCTCAAGTAAAACTACACACTATGAATTGTACAAACATAATTCCTAACTGCATGGTGTTACTGGGCGTAACAGTGGGATTTCTGTGTAAGCAACACAGGCGAAAACAGAAATAMAGAGTGTAGATGCGGGAAGTAAATAATAATTGTGTAGCTGTTTTGGTACGCTGATACCAGTCAGTTTCCCTGGATATTCTGACAAGGTCATGCTATGTATAAAATGTCTCTGCGATGACAGTCTGCTGTTCATGACAAAGTGTCTGGTTCATTAGAAATATAGTATTACCATTAAATTACTCTGTTTTTGTGTGACATATTTGAAAACAGTGTCAAAAACTAGGAAGAGATATGACTGTAGACTTCTTCAGATTGATCCTGTCCTTCATACCTACATAAACAAGCAGTAGTTTGTCAATAAAAAAAGCTTAAAGAAATATAAATTCATCTTTTATCTGTCTGGCAAAAGCTAATTTTACTCATAAGTGTATCCTCAGTGATACCTGTAGCATGAAGCTTTTGGCCTCTTCCAAAGAAATACAGCCTCCTTCTTTGTCAAGTATGGGCAAGAAGATTTAGCTGACCAAAAATTTTATTAATATCAATACTGATTTTTTTAAAATTCATCCATCTGTGTATCTCTTGATTCTTTATTTATGCACACACATATATAAACTTACATACAGATGTATATATGATA
The DNA here is from genome assembly GCF_003343005.1 of Rhea americana. Classification (NCBI taxonomy): domain Eukaryota; kingdom Metazoa; phylum Chordata; class Aves; order Rheiformes; family Rheidae; genus Rhea; species Rhea americana. The sequence continues at coordinate 2,206,521 of NW_028185038.1, read as the reverse complement.
GACAGGTGGGTGAGAGAGAAAGGAAAGAGACATATTGATTTTTTTAGCTAGACAGAGCAAATAAATCTCACATTGGATAGCCAGATGCTGTTCATTTCTGCACCTCCTTTAAGTTTCCAATTTTATTTTTAGTTTTAATATGTCATAGGTTCTCCATCTCTAAGTCTAATAACTCCAGTGATTAAGTAGGAGCAGAGGAATTCCAGGCATAAGCTCTATTATGSTGAACCTGATCTGGTGAACTTTAGAGGAGAATTCTTCTCTCAGTCTATTTACTACTGTTCCCGTTTCCAGGTCCAGGCTGTGGTGGGGACAATGTGTATTCAAGATGTGTAGATAGACACACATCTACACATCTGGCCCCGGGCACATGGTCTAACCAGGGCCTGGACCTCGATACCATCCACCCTCATCCCCCTCTTTCTCCACTCCAGTCTTCTGCCGAACGTACAACCCACTCTGCATAACTCTTTCCCTATCAGTCCCAATTTTGTGCAGCCATACCCAGATTTGTTTTTTCTGATGTTATTACTTGGGAAATTTTGACCTTTTATAGTTTTATTGATACGGTTTCCTAGGTGCTGMTGGTCTGACAAGGCTCTACTCCTCAAAAAGTCCCAAGTGCTCATCTGTGTAGCCTTGCCATTTCTCACATGACTCCCTCTTTTCCACATGTGATGTTCAGACACTCAGGCACCCTCATGCTGCTCTGTGCAACTTTTTGTAAGCTTCTCACACTGTTATTTGTTATGTATAGCATTTTCTCATATTACACACAGTAGTTTCTCATGGTGGTTGAGTTAGCTGAACCTCAGGCCAGGGCATCTCTCTGCATACAATAACAAATTCACTACATATTTGTGTATAGATCAGGCACACTTAATTTTGCTTGGTTGTCTTKAATTCTACCTTAACTGATGGCCATTTGCTTCTATATCTTGTCATTACAGAGTTTTACCCTGTGGGTTATTCCAGTGTTACCACCATCACCACTACTTGAATCCTATTTTCTTACTGATTCATTTCATATTTGATGTCCTTTCTTTTTCTTTCCCCTTTTAAAGCAATTTCTCTACTTCACTRACGTTTAGCTCCAATCATCTTGTAACTTAGTCCCTTTCACCTGACAAGTGTCAGCAATTATGGAATCCGTGAGAATGTGCTTGCCAGTGTTGCACTACTGCAGATGCTTTGCACTCCTTGTATAATATATGCTAATCAACCACCATCTTAGATTCCTCCTATTTATTAAAAAAAAAAAAAAAAAAAAAAAAGTGGCGTTAGGACCACTCATGTTTTCTGCATTAGTGCTTTCCTATTCTCTGGTTAAAGGGCGTGGTTTGGAAAATGAGCCATTGCTAGTGGTGTTTTCAGTCCCTCTTTGAAGCTTCTGGAAGGAAACATAAATGTTAGTAGAGTCCTTTCTAGAATTTGTTTGAGTCCAGCTTGCTCACCATGTTAGAAAATGTCAAGTGTGTAAAAMAGACCTAAATTCACCTTTCTGTGTGCATTTGAACTTCTGGGTCCAATGCATTAATTCCAGGTAATTAATTACTTTCAGGCAAGTTTTACTGAGTTATATCTTTATATTGGTGAAAATCCCTATAAAATTAAATGTACATTTTAGGTCTTGAGTCATCTGAGATACTGCTGCTTGAAAGTAGAGGATCTTTCATCTAAGCCCTGAGCTTTGGCCAGTCTGTCAGTAAAAATACGTTTTAAAGTATTTAACTTCTCTTTCCTTTTCCGGGAATATCACTGTGATTATTTTCTGTYGAAAGAAGGTAGATTTAGGCAACTATTATTAACATTAATTAAGAACAGTATTACTGCTGAATCTGTACAGGATAAATACTTGTATTACATGACAGCACTATGGTACTTTGATTCAAAAGAGCTTTCAGTCTTTCAAAGCTGACTTTGTAAGATAGGGCCTTAGGGAGAGTGGTAATACCATAAACAAGTTTTATATAGCCAAATATACTTAYATTTTTCTTCCTCATTTTACATGTTTGTAACTAATCCAAGCTACAGCTTAGATTATTTTAAATGATTTCTTATGGGCATTAGATCTAATATAAATTTTAAGAGATTTAGAGAAATATTAGAGACCTTTTGGATCTTTTGAAAACAGATATTCCACAAGTAGAAGACAAGATGTTTTTTGTTGTAGTAATATTTTATGGAAAATGAGAAACTTAGRGATAAGCTGGCATTGTCACAGAGTGACAAATCATGTTGTATTTATTTTTCAAGAGCTCTGAAGACTAAAAAGTATTGCGTAAGCTAGTGGTTGGCCGAAGATGGTGTTCCCCAGTACCTATCATATTAATTTAATCACTGTGCCATAACTTTTGTAAATCTTACTATGGGGAAACAAATATCTTGATGACATCTGTCTTGAGCAGATTGAAWGTCAGTGAGAACAAGTTTGTATTTACCTCCTCTCATACACCCTCCTCTTATACCACCTCTCATTACTTTTTACTGGCTGAAAAAGTAATATATAATAATGAAGTAGAAGCCTTCTTTGCTGTCTATGTATGTAGATAGTTTCAGCGTACTTTTTACTACTGAAAGCTTAAAACATAAACTTCTGTAGACACTTGGAAAGGTAAAATAGAAGTGCTGAAATAAAACCTATTCGTTAGTTTTTCAGTAAACACACATACGCTCTATGAGCGGTCTTACTGACTCAAGATGGGTCATGGGAAAGGACCACAGACTGAGACTCTATGATTTTTTCTGAAAAATATCTATGTTCTCTCTGGGTTTTCAGCTGAGTAATTTCTTGCGGTGAAAAATATCTTAAGATATGTCTCTTTGTATGTGGACATCCTTTTGATATGTGTGTACATTTTATGTATGTATATAAAATAAACAACTAGGGAAAACACATTGGAAGGGAAAAGGAGAGAGTTCAACTGAAATGGTTTTAATCAGCTTTCCTTTCTGCCTATGATTAACATTTATTTTTTTCAATTCACTGTTGCATTCATAGTCAGATCTCCGTCTTTATTATACCTTCATTAACCTTTTAAATCTCCTGTCTGAATACAGGAGTCTTTCTTTCATCTAATTATCTGTTTAAAATTCACAAATGGTAGCTACTGCCATTTTGACTTTTTGACATTTTTCACCTGAGACAGTAAAAAACAGATTTAAGAGTCGTGTTCTGCTGTTTTATGTTGCATTCTGATTTTAGCTGAAATATTGAAGCTAGAATTCAGTCATTCATTGTCATTCAGGGGCTGTTCGAGTTGTGCTTTTGCACTTGGTGAGATCAGCAGACCTCAGCTGAATTACAGTCTTGAATTTTGTTCTGTGACCATGTATTACCTTCCTTGTGCTGTCACTGTTTCTCCTCTTTAGTATGATCATAAAATAGCCCAGCTTGAACATTTTATACAAGAATTCCATTTCTTTGGCTTGTAGATAGGATCGCCTGGTTTGCAAGTCATTCAATTCTCTTATCTATCTGTTGATCTATACTTTTTAAGGCACACTCATCACACTACTGTGTAGCACACAGATATCTTGCAGAAACTATTAGATAGCAGTATTTATTCCACCATGCACTGTTGGGTGTACTTCATTCCTTTTTTTTCTTCATGTCGTCAATGGTATGTTCAGTTGCATTTCCTAGAATTCAAGTTTAAAGATATACTCGCATTCCAGAGGTGGTGTAAAATGTTTGTATTACCTCTCAGTTGTTCAAGCAGTTCTTTCTTTCTTTTTTTTTTTTCCTTCTAATCAAATTATTAGCATATAGTAGCTGTTGCTATGGGAGCTGAAGAACCAAAGAGTGGCTAAGGCTCAGTGGCAATACATCTATGTTAAAGGTAACATCTGGTCTCTGCTCCCTTGAAGATAAGAGATGTGATGACAGGAATTTTAACAACTCATTCACACACTAACTTATCCCTTAGCACACAATACACTTAATTGCTAGGGAAGAAATGGTGTTGCCAAACTTCTGTGATCTCCTTTTGGGTTTTAGTAAGAGGGCAGGCTGGGTTTCTTCCATGGCTCCGTATCTAAGGTGAAGTGGTTAAAAGAATGCATGGTACTTTCCTGGGGGTCTGARCTAGTCATTAATCCTACCACTCTTCAGCTCATTACCTGCCTTCTTCAAACACACGTTCTCTTATAAAGAATCCAGCCTAAATGGAAAGTCCTTGTCCAAATCTGCCCTTCATCATCTCTGTCGACTTTTTGCTTATTCCCAGCATGCTACATTTCTCAGAGTCATTCCTTACATATTCCTTATACATAACACATTGGCATACCGCTTGTCAGAACTCCCRTGAGATCAAACATTAGCCTTCTTTTGCAGATATCAAATATCTCTTTAATAATCTTCTGTAATTCTGATAGCTTATCTCTTTGGGTACAGTTCCTTAAATAGTTTGGAAAGTTTGCTGAAGAATTCCAAAGTTTAGCTCTTATATTCTCCATCAAAAGCTTCAGCTGTGAAGCTGAGTGTGTATTTTTAACTGTCAAACAGGTAAAGATTTCTCAGAGTTGTACGTGTTTGTTTGTCCCTTGGACTTTTTTCTTTCTTTTTTTTTTTCCCCTTTTTTAGTAGTGACACTGGAATATGTATAACCCTGAGGTAAGCTAGCCAAAATAATTCTTTGTTGTCATGCTACAGTCTTTTTGAACCACAGTTTCTGCAGTGTGTAGTGTCAGTTGAAAACCTCGTCATTATAAGCAGTCTTTTATGTTGTACTTAAAAGTTTTCAATCTTCTTGTCATACCAATTATTTTTACTTAGACAAAAGGGTCTAATTTCATAGGAAAATAACTGACAGTCTAATAATGTTTTGCATTTCTACAGCAGTATTCTAAGAATTACTCAGTACGTTCACACATTAACGAATTAAACTTTCTAGTAACCTTATGAGGAAGTGTTATTATCCTTATTATACAGACATGGAAGCATGGGCAGAGAGAAGATAAACGATTTGACAAGGACAGACAGCTTATCTGTAGCAAGAAAGGGCAAAGAACCCATATTCTTAGTCTTTTTTTTTGACCACTGTGTCAGAACTTTTCGCCATTAGTTTCCAAAGTAAAGGTAGGACATAAGAACATTTACAGGGACTAAACGAAATGAGAACAGGGAGAAATAAATTATTATTGCCTTTGCTCAAATTAGGAAGTTTAATCCTTCTCTACTACTCTAGCTTAGGTAAGTAATGCTTTCTCACACATCTCATTAACAAGTGAGGGTTTATCATTTGCTAGCAATCTATGTCCCTGTCCCTACTCAACTGGTTAAGGAAGAATTCAGTGAAAAAGGAGGGAGCTGGGAAGACCAAAAAAATCTGTCAGACTGTAATGCTGTAAAATCCAGGGCAAAATAGATATATGTATTCTTTTCTCTCTCTTGAAAATTTTCTTTATTCTAAAACTTATTCACAGGAATAAGTTGGACAGGCAGCAATTCAGAAGAGCTAGATGACATAAGATGCCCTGCAGCACGCTGTGAATGCTTTTGAATTTATTGGACAGTCTGTGTGAAGTTTCAAGAGATGACTGTCCGTACCATGGCTCTATATCACTCTTTCAGTGAGTCAGCAGTGTTTAGGGCAGTGTTCATCCAACCTAACTTCAGATGCTTTTCTGAGGTCTCTTAGTCTCTTTAGACACCCTCTAACATCAGTAGAAAGAAATAAGAACTTGCAAAGGTAAGTTCTGAGTTGTGTTGACTTACTTCCTGTGGAGGAACCAGTTTCTCTCCATGGACAATAAAGAAACCTTGGTTGACCAAACTTCTCGCTTACGTGAACCAGTGAGCTGCATAAAATCGGGGAAACTGCAGCAGATTTAGTGCAGAGAATTGACTGAACGTGCAAGCTAAATTCACCCCTAAGCGCAATGCAGACTAAGCTTGAGGTGATCTTTCCAGATTGGAAACAAGGCTGCCAGTATGTCAGTCCAGGTGTGTCACCACTCYCTGCTGCAGAGCCTGGCATTTAGGAATGTGCAAAGGGATGCTCACCAAAGACCTGCCAGCAACGGTGGGGTCTGTAGCCCGGCAATTCCAGCTTCTGTGCTGGTCTAATTGAATAAGGTGATGGAAGTACGTATCTGCTTATTGTGTCCTACATATGCAGGTTAACTTTGTATGAGCAGATGACTAGCTGAGTTACATCGTGCACTTAAGTTTACGTTTCAATCTTGGTATGCACGATAAAGTAGAAACAGCACTGCAGAAAAGCAGGAAGATGCATTGAAATCAACAAAATAATGAATAAGCCGGTGAGAAAAAACATTAGGTTTCTGTAAAACTGCTAAGACATTGGTAAATTAGACTTCTAGGTTACATTAGTGTCTTGGAGAAAATGCAAAACACTGATGTTTGCTTCCATTCTGCACAGTAATGCTGTAATCTCACATTAATATTTTTCACAGTTGCTTTATGGAATGGAAAGAGCACTGTTTCCCTCTGTAGTATTTTACTATAATCTTAAAATACAATTACAAATGTATATTATCTTTGGGAGCTGTGTAACCAAAAGTACTTAATTCACTCATCTGTCGTCCCTGGAAGCAATCTGAACTCTTTAAGAGTCAAATTCTGTATTTTGCAGCTCATTAAGAAAAATGAAGAAGAAAAAAATCCAGAATATGCCTTTAATACTTTACCAAAATCTTTAGTTTATATTTTTGTCTCCTATGCAGTTCTTACTCCCTTTAGTAAGTTTGTATGTGTGTCACTGATGGAACCATCACAAATATTTCAGAACTGAACAAGACGGAATGGAATCTAGTCTACTTAGTGAAAACAATTTCCTTCACTTTGCTAGATCAGCTAATGACAAATGAAACTCAGTTTAGTCAGTTTTGTCTAAAGAAGATATATGAGACTGATATGGGGCAGGCGCGATCTGCCAGCTTTATGACTTTAAAATAAAWAAAACAGAACCCATTTCCTAGAGGTCCTGGTAGAGATACTTCGGAATGCTATGAAACTGGAGCCTTTTACTTTTTGARCACTATCACTTTGCAATGTTAAGAATTTTCTTTTTCATTTGCATTGATACACAGCTGCTAAATACCTATCATAATTACAACTCATTCTTATCAATGTAATTCTTTAACGTAACAGCAATATTTCCATTTGGGATGCTTTTAATTATATAATTTGTGATTTTGGGAAGCACATAGAATTTGAAATTAGACAAATATTTGAAACTTTCTCCTCTTKAATGAAAAACTTCTGTTTTTCTGAAAACTATCATTAATATAAATTGTAAGATGAACAGCCATCACCATTTGAAATCACTAATGTGTTGAAAAATTTGCTGAAAATTTTCCATTTTTTWAAAAAAAGAATCTTTTATGGAAGGGAAAATTCATCAGTGAATCAAAAATCTTAATAAATCTTGGTGATTTTCTGGTAATTATATATATATATGTTCACATAAAAAAGAAATTTTGAGAGAAAGTGTGTAATAAAACATGATATTGGCTTACACGTGTCCTATCAAGGATATGAGAGAATTGGCTCATTATTTTTTAATTAGAAATGAAACTGGAAATAGAAATGCTATAACAATATTATATTTTACTTCTGGAAACTAGAATAGATTCTGGACTATAGAATATCAATAAATGAACAGAACAAGTTAAAACAGGCTTTCCTAATTTTATAACTTGACTTTTTTTTGACACTTCCATTTTTGGTAAGCCTTCCAAAAACCTGATAAGCACTCATTTTTACACTTTATTAAACCATAATTTGTTCCCACTCTAAGCTTTGCTGAGATGTAAGACATCAGGAATTTTCTGTGTAATGTAAAAATTCTTTGTGGTTCTCTTTTTTATAGAAACCTTGTAGTAAAGACCTGAACCGTGGAGACAAATCACACAGTTGTGTAGAGCACGAGGAGTGTTTGGAKACATGTTGAGGTGAAATTGAAAACTGTAAAAGTATTTTATGAGAAGCATTTTTTTCTTTCACAGAGAACAAAAATTACATGCAAGATCCATTGAAAAGAATTCAAGTTAAGCTGTCTAGTACTGTCGTAGGCTTCCTAGTATAAGACACACCTCCAGGAGAGGAACTGCAGCTTCTGTAAAGGACTGTGCGTCGATAGCTGTGGATTTTTCTGCTGTGCAGTAAGCTGTAGGAGTGCTGTGCAGCCCATTCCTGTGCATTCGTATACCTTAGCTTCTCCCTAATTTCAGTGTCTGATTCAGCTGATTTGTTTTTTTTTTTTTTCTTTTCCCAGAGGAAATTAGGTTGCAGCAGACAGTGTGAATCAGTGCTGGTTTGATATCAATCATATATTTGCTGATACTTATAAAGGAGAAATAATAGGAATTATGATCATCTAGTAAGTTCACTCTCATGACTAGTTTATATTTAGTAGGGAAAAAGTTTGAGCAGAGGTTTCTGAAACTTTCCTCATTGTTGCCACACTTCCTGGCAAATAATTTAATGTGATTATAGAAGCAAATAACAGTTATAACAACTCTTTTCTGCCTTTCATAATGCCTGCTGGGGTCATGGCCCTTGCTTGGGAATAGCTGAATTTGAGGAAATTAACATCAAGACACCAAGCCTTAACAGAGAGAAAAAATATTTGAGGACCATGTAGGAGGGAGATGAGAAGGAAATAGCTGTGTGTGATAGATAGGTACCAAGTAAAAGAGGCTGGAAGAGATTGTATATAGATTAAGGGCTGTCAGAAGAAGAAGTCCAGTAAAGTCCAAGAAACAGTATGAGGTGTTGGAAGTAATAGGAAAGAGATCTTCAATAGAGATTTTGAGGTTAATGAGGAAAGGAAAGGAATTGAGGACAAAGAAGAAAAAAAATGATAAATGGCCTCAATTATCTCCTTTAAAAATTCACTGAGATTTTTGACAGAGATTGAAAGAAAAGCCAGAAGTGCAGAACACCTTTTATAGGCCCATGTCTCCAAAAAAGAAAAGCTTTAATAGTTGTAAGTAACATTTGTTATCTCAAATTTTAGTGATGTGCTTGACATACAATCAGTGATACCACTGTTATATCAGGTTGGCCTAACAGTCAATGAAATACGTGAAAGGTGAATGCTCATTACTGCACTTAAAAAATCTTTCCAGGTGAGCTGCTTTTGATCAAAGACACATAATTAAAGAATTAGGCAAGTTTACATCTAATACTCTGCCTGCAGTTTTCCTCTGCATTTTTACTGAGCAATAGCCTACTTTGCATGATTGTCTATTACACTCATTAGGAAACTAAGCAAGCTGATTGTGTTTCTCTAAAAGGAAAGTAAATGAAAGCTAGAAAAGGTGTGTAATGCTTTAATGAAATGAGTGTGGTGCGTGCTCACAGCCTGCTTGTTTTCATTTAGCACATGCATCAACTTGTAAATTATCTTCGGCTTTCATGTGGTGTAATGATCTTTTGCCATTTTGGTTGTGCTTTGCTCAGTGGCTGGCGAGTCATGGAGATGGTGATGTTCTGGAAGAAACTTCATTCTCCTTGACAACAAAAGTAACAATGATTAGTTCAGCTTCTTAGTTGGGGCTCTATGCTATAACCCAGCTTGACACCATAAAGGCAGCAGGTTTTTTCTTCTTCTTCTTCCTCTTTCGCCTCTGTCTCTTCTGGAATGCTTTCTGAGCAAATTCTTTGCTTGCAGAGGAATGTCACATTCTCTTGAACTAGTTGATAAATATTTATGCCTGAGAACAGCATAAAGCTCTCTTTTGGATGCTTTCCCATTTTACAGTGGGTTGCTTTTGGCCTGATCTCTGTATTTAGAGAATGCTGTGTATACCTGCATGCTTTTTTGACTCAATTTCCTATTCCTAATGGGTCTACAGCCAGTACTGCAAGAAAGCCATAGTGCATATTGCAGTAGTTTCAATGAATTGTCAAGATACTTAAATAAAAACAAGCTGAAAAATAGGTGGCTTCTTCTCTAGGTGTGTAATCACATTTTATGGAGAACTTTATAGCTATGCCCAGAAAAGGATGTAGTACACAAAATATAAAAACAATATTTGAAGCGCTTCATCAGTACTCTGGTAAAGCTAAATAACTTTGAACAAAGTCAGAAAGGGCAAAAATTATAATTCCTATGGTAGTATTCATTCAGCCTCATTTCACAATTACATTCTTTTTCTATCTCTTTTCTTAAATACATTGCAGAGTTTGGCTTTTCTGCTTATCTTAGAATTTCATGTTAAATAAGCCTTGTGTACATTCGATGAGAAATATTTTCATTATTAAAGAAATTGTTCTACCATTAATAGAATGCTAATGCTGTCTAAAAAAGCATTGGTTATGCAAGCTAGCTCACTTTCTTACAGTTTAAAGAGTCACAGTCATTTAGATGAATGTATCCCAACTTCGATAGCAACTTTGCAAATCAGAATGCTTTGTAAGATGATGGTGTTCCTTTCCCTCATTAAGTGACCTCTAACAGCTGGCTCTAAGAAAGAAATACATGGCCTTACTGTGTATACACACATCACACCAGTTGAGTGAATGGAAGCTTTTGAGGAAGACTTTTGAGGACATGAGGTTCCACACTGCATCTGTTTCAACACTGAGTATGATTGTCCTTCAAACATGTATGAGACCAATAGGACATGTCTGTCATCTCCACTTGGATGTATTCTTTTTGCTTTTGAGGTGCTGGTATGTGACTGGTATAGATAGATAGAATGCCTAAGATCCTTTCTAAGGGATATTGTTTGTCTTTTGCTGCAAAGGCAATAGGCATCTGTAGGTCATCTGAGCTCAGGCAGTCTCTGTGAGCCAGCATGGATAGGCAGAACCAACTGGGAGCTGTCCAAGCTTCAGTACTCCATGTGGTGTCAACCAGCTCAGCTGTGGAATGAATTAGGCTGGCCAGGCCTTGTGGCTTTGTGAGCCACATTTCAACATCTTCATATGGATGAGAGCCAGAACGATGTGCTGCATGCTCAGCAGGGCTGGCTGGAGGGGTTGCTCTGGAAGCAATTCATACCTGGGCTGTTAAAATGCTCCAAATGTTTGTTCTACTGTGGGTCAGGGCTGGGCTAGGTGCACAGCTCAGTACTATTCAGTATTGCCTTAACAAACAGCTAATTTACCTTCTCTGACAGAGAATGCACGTTATTCCCAAATCTTCAGGTCAACGGACTGGCCACATAATAATAGCCCCAGCGAGGTAACCCAGTGCTACCTGCTCATGACTCTGACATGACTGCATGYGGATCATCTTGAGATAGTGCTGATTGCTTTCAGGATGGTGAAACTATGAGATTGGTAGCTCATGGTCAGTGTGTGCTCTCTGTGTATTCACACGCACACACACACACAGACACCTAAAAATAGTATGCAGCATTGGGACTTTAGTTAAGTATCAGCAGCTTCCACTGTTACACAGGGAACTTCAACTGCTCTACAGTGTGGCCATGTAAAGACTTTGGTTGGCATCTTAATAACCACTTAGGTTTAAATAAAATGTTAGCCGAACATTTATTTTCATATAATTGTTTTATAGATATTATTTTGCTTGTTATTTTCAAGTAAGAGAGAAATAGAAATTATTTTGCTTAATAATTTTAACATTTAACCATCCTTAATTAGGGATGAAATTGTCATTTTACTGAGACAAATGGTTTGAGTTCTAATGAACTTCCAACTTTGTTACTAATGCTGTTTTTTTTTCTTCATAACTTGATTGCTAAGATTTATTCTCTTTTGGAAGGTTAGGTTAATAGGGCTAGAAGCATATCAGAGTATGGCTGTAATGAAAATATTTTTGCAGTAGAAAAGAGGATTAATTTAGAAGAGGGAAAAGGAAGAGATTACAGTTTGAAATATGTAAAGCACAACAGAAATTGGAAATACTTGACTATTACTGTGCCAATTATTATTTTCGCACAGTTGCAATTTTCCCCGTGCCTGATGCAAAAGCAGGGTTGGTCTGTTTGGTTTTTGCAGACTACGGCTATGTGTTTCAGTGAGTCAATTAAAATTTGCCTCATGCAAATTGTTCCAGGAGCAGATGTGCCTGCCAAGCTGGGCAGAGAAAATGTGCAGCGAGGTCACAAAGAAGCTAGTCCTTCATTATGCTCTGCCAAAATCTTAGAAGATCCTCACTGAGCATGTCCAGATGTAAAATTTCAGTCACTGTCTATTTTATTTTTATATTATATTTTTCATTTCCTGCATTCCCATCTCTATTGAGGGGTGAAATCAGTTCTTCCCCTGTCAGCCAAGCAAAGTATCAAATTGCGGTCTTTTGCTGATTTTGGTAATACTTTTCTGAAAAAATAGGGTGTATGTGTGTATATGTGTATGTGTTTTTAAATCAGTACAGTGTCTTTCATTAGCCAGGCTAATACTGAGGGGTTGAGGGAAATGTGGCTATGGTGCAGAGCAATCCATGCATAATGTGATGTGGCTGCTTTGCTAAAAAGCTCCACTAATCTTATGTTCCCACCCCTCCCAATCACTGTATATGGTCATATTATCAACCGCGTCAAATTAGTGAGTGTCAGGAAGTCATCTCTGATTTTCATTTGAATTGCTTTTTTGCTGAGAATGAGCCTTGACAGTTTAAATTGGAACTGAATTTTTCAAAGTCATTAAATTCTGAAAACAAATAGAAACCTTTTAGTAATTTTAAAGGGTCTGTGAATGCTTAAAAAAACACTTCTACTTGAAAAAGTAAATATCTAGAGATTACCTAAGATTATGGGAATTAAAAAAGATATATATAAAAAAAAGCTCTTTTTCAGTTTTTTGACTTTCGGAACCTGGCAGCATATTGTATAAAACGTTTTTCCTGCTTCTTTAGGATCCAGTTGTCTGAAACGAACAAACTAACTAACTAAAACCCAGATATAAGAGCATGTACTTGCCAYGTTGGTACAAACAATGAAAATGTCCACTGTATTTTTAAACCAGTTTTTAAACTTCAATTACTGATCTCACTTAAATTAAAAAGGATTATAAGTAAATAATTGCACAAGGGAGGTTTATTACTGCTTTATGACATGAATTCCTACTTCTGGGAAGTACGGAGCTCCTAAGCTCCAACGTGGTCTTTCAGATACYCTGACCCCCCAAATGTTTGATATGCTGAAACATGTCTGAAAGAAAAATAAATGGGATCTGAGATGTTGAAAATCCTGCCTGCTTGTATTAGGAAAGACATTTTTCATCTTCAAATTTTATGCATATATGAGCTAATTAAGACTGTAATATGAAATAAATTCGTGACAGTACAGATGTTTTAGTTGCAAGAGCAGTAGCTTGAGTGATTTCCTGCAGATTTTTAGAAGAATAAATGTGAATTTCAGGCACTGGTCATGCACTCATTTATACTTGTATAATGTATTACCAGAGGAAAAAAATGCAAATAAGTGGATAAACAAGCCTATATACTTCCTGACTTTTGTTCCATTGTTTATTTTCCTCAGATTACTTAAGACTGATAAATTTTAGCTCCTTTCCTGGCTGAGATGCATTTCATCTTGTTTGAATGACTATCCATTGAATAAAAAATATCGTTGGCAGAATTTCTAGCTGGATAACTTGCTGTTGATTAGGAGACAGGCTGCTTGTATCTGTCAGAAGAGGAAGCAGACTGTGTGTTTCTAATRTTGCTTCGTCCTGGACTATTATTTCTTCATTAACTTGTTAAAAGAGAAAAAACATCTATGACGCTTTTCCTTTTTTTTCTCCTCAGGCATCCATGCACGAAATGAGTATGAGCCAAAAGGGAAAAGAGGGGGAGTGAGGGGAAGAAAACACTAACAGGGGAATGAGTAAATCCTGAAGGGCAGACAAAGAATATCAGTATTTTTGTGTTTCACCCTTGCCTTCASAATCAGGAGTGACCTTTCTGAAAGCTGAGATGAGTAGGCATCTTCAGCAAGGTCCATTTAAGGGAAAAATGGTCAGTTAACAAAACATAGTAGCAGTGACTAGGCAGTAGCTCCTCAGGGACTTCTGATGAAGTCAAGCAAGATAATTTTATATTATATAAAGAATATTAGATCAAATCTTTTGGGTCAAATATCTTAAGATACTTAATAAGTATTTTTTCCCTGTATGACTGTGGGATGCGTGATAGAGCATCTTTCTTAACTTACAGTAGGCTAGAAACTCAGATGGTTTTAAGAAAGGCCCTGAGGGCTATGGCGCCTTCCTGTTTGACAGTAACGGGCTAGATTCCCTCATTTATATTTAACTATAATCATCAGCTTTGAAAAGAGTTTCTAATTTTAAACACGTAATGCTTTTTTCCCCTTCTTTTGTCCTCAGAAAAGTTATAATTTGCTTGCGTGCACCTCTACCTTATCTGCCAACACACTTGAGCCCCAGAATGGGCTTCACATATGAGAACTGYGCTGCCTGCTTGTTTTTGTGTTTGTTTGTTTGTTTGTTTCTTATTAAAGATGTCTCTTTCCCAGATTTTAAATGTCATGCAAGCCAGATTTGACTGTTGTCTGGTATGWTTTTGATTGTATATCATCACTTTTCAATGGGAATTATGATGCCTATCTTACGAATTTATCTTAAGGTTGAAGCAGTCAAAGTCTAAACAAAGAATTGTAAATGCAATGAAGCATTATTTCTTGAACTGATTAAGACCCAGCTAGATATCTGTTTTTGAACTATGTATGAAATAGTATTGTTTTGGGTTTTTTTAATTCAATATCCATTTTTGTTCCAGCAGTATTTTATCCAATCTAAAGGCAGGCATCCACTTTTCAATTAATTTACTGCATGTCGATAAAAAGATTGAGTAAAAGTAATACTTTACTGCAAAATCATTACATTTGCTTAGATGCCTGCACATTTAATCATCAAAAGGCTTTGTAAAATGTCTGCCTTTACTGCTAGTACAATGCTAACCCCAGAGGGAGGGAAAAGTGAAGGGCAACAGGGTTTGTTCATGTTTGTACAGATTGTTATCCTTTTAACAAAAAGACCAACATAAAACATACAAATCCATATGTTTGGGTTTGTTGCTGCCACATTAATTATACATATGCTTACAGTGTAACACAGTGAGAAATAATTTAAGATGGTGTAAAAAGAAAGGATTTTCAGGACTGAAGTCTTTTGTGTTCAGTTAGAAATCCCACTTCTTAATCTGATTTTCCTGAGAATATCCCTTGTTTAACAGTCTGTGAGAGATATCATTAAGAAAACATTTCCTTAATATTAGATTCACCACTCACTCTATGAATGTATATTAACCACAGAAGTTATGTTTTCCAGCCTTGCAAAACAAGTTAATTTTTGTGATTCTAGCAACAATTTTGTAGTTAAGGTGGATAATTTCATGCATAAATTTAGTATGGAACCTCAATCCTACAAWATTAAATATTGCAATAAACCTCCCTAATTTTTGGTGTCCTAATGCATAGTCAACAAACTCTAGAGAGCCATTCAGCCTAAAATAAGCACCTACTTGTGGTCAGGTGTATAGCTCTCTAGACTCTTCTGAATACAAATAGCTCACTTCAGTTCCAAACTGTAGGCAACTAATACACCTGCGATGCCCTACAGTAACAGAAACATCAACCTATGGAGGAATTCAGGAAGCCAGGTGAGTATCTTACAGCTTGATGGCTAAGGCATTTACAGGCCGGATCCAAGCTCTGCTTCATGTTAATGTGGGGACTTGAAAACAGTTCTTTTGTGCCTATCTTTCCCACTGAGCCACTGGCTACTGTGTATGTTCTGGGAAACAAGCCCATAGGTGCTGTGTTCTTGCTGCCAGATCTGTTCAAATGTGTGTTTTACATACACTTGCTTCAGTGTGACAACATCTGCAGTGAAACAGAAGTGAACGGTCTAATCTGCTGGGGTTTGGTCACTAGACATCTTTGGCATATCAAGATTTAGTTGTATGCATGTCAGCTCGCAAAAATGCTGGCTTCAGTAGGGGTTAAGATGATYATAGGATTAGAGAACAATTTAACAACAGCTTTGAGTATCTCATTGGCATCTGGGCAGATCTTGCTATGGATTTAGACCTAACCGTGCAAAGACATGTACATGCCCAAATTCTACTAAAGTTTCTATTGCTGCTTCAGCTTCTGAGTCCTATTRTAATTATGTAAATAAATAGCAGGTATGTGTCTGACTGTTTCTGAAGACCTGGTCTGTAGACCCTAATAAATTGCACAGAGATACAGGACTTCTTAAAAATMATCAACTTGAAAGGTATGGGTATTATAACTAGCTGATTAAGTTTAGGTTACCCCACTTCTAAAAGATTACCCTGAAAGATTCTTTTTCATGATTTCCCTACTTGTAAAAATGTTATTTTGCTGTCCTTCAGAAATATTTAATTTAATTGATCTTTTATAAAGATCTATAATTCTATATCTGAATATTGTAACAAAACACCTGCCTACAAAAATGTAGAAGGAACTTTAAATGGCAGTAGCGAATGTCCTTGAGGTCTTTCCACTGATCAGAGTGTTACTTATATTTGTTAGTGGAGAGCATTCGCAACATACATCATTAAACTCTATCATCTATCTAAGCACAGAAATCATTTAAGCAGACAAAAAGTGTTCAGCTTCCTCATTGTTACTAGGGGCAATTTTTATTGGAACCATCATAGGGTATCCACATGTCTGAGAAATTCATTTTGCTGTCAAATGGCATGTGTAAGTGAAGTAGCATTTTCTTGTAAAGATTATTGCAAATTGATATAAATAAGGTCTGCTTTCTCAGAAGGAGGAAGTTAATCGAAGTGGGATTAAAGCTATAAGTTGCTTTCATTCAGTAGAGGTGCTTCACTGATTTGTTAAATAATGGATTATTTGATGTACTGTATGAGGAGTGATGTAGGTCACTTTCAGCTTACAGTGCTGCAGAATTAAAGAAAAAAGAGGAAAATATCAGTGCATTCCAGTTTGCCAAATACCGTGTAAAATCTTTGTAACAAGTGCATCCTTTTCCCCTCCTTTTTTACATTATTTCAAGACATGAATTTCTTGGAATATCCTTACCTTATTTTACAGCTCTAAAACTCAGCTAGAGGAACCTCTTGAGAAGGAGGCTTTTGCTTTCCACYTTAACAGAAAGTATGTTATCACCCTCCCTTTTGACCATCTGATTTTTTTGCATAAATATGAGTCTCGAATTGTTCTTATGACATTGAATTACGTTTCTATTGATAGGCGTGCAATAGTTAAAGTGATATTTTCTCACATTTTTTGTTGTTTTGTTTTATGTTTTTCTGCTTGCAGATCACATGCAGTTCTATATAATATTTTGCTCCTGATCAGACACTTTGATGCCTGTAAAAAGACATCTAGTTCTACTAATGACTCAATAGCCTAAAGTCTCTGACTTTAAAAGATGGTTAATGTTAATAGAGTTTTCTGTTCAAATCCAAGTTATCATATGTGCACCTCAGAAAGCACTTGTCTGAACAGATGCGGAAGGATGAGAGGTCAATTCAGTTGCTATTAGAAAATAGGGGTGCATTTTAGCTCTCAGTTTAAAACATCTGTAMTAAGGTATCTAAATTTGGGTGTCTACACATCAGCAAGTGTCTAATCTCCATTGTAGCTGTCTGAGTTCCAGCATTCAATTTAGTTGCCCACACATGRGTGTTTCTTGCCATTTGGGATGCCCAAATGTTTGAAAAACCCATATGCRGCTGGCAGATGTGAAATAAAACCTGTGGGACGTAGACCCTTCTGGAGCATCAGAGGGAGGCTAGGCAGGACACCCTGTGCCACTTCTGAAGGTGCAGGGTGCCTATATGTGAAAACTCAAGCAAATTCTATTCAATAGTCACTGGAATGCAAGAGAAATTCAGTTTACTTGGTATAAGTGTCTACTTTAAGCTGAGCTGGATTGCCTTCTTGACTGTATTGACTAGATATTCACTTGTGTATAGTAAATATGTAAGTGACTACGCATTCAACACCATTCACTTTGCACTTCAACACTATTTCATATGTAAAAATCACAAGTGGACACTGAATCTCACCCTTCATGACATCTTAAGACACCATTTGGGTTAATACAAATTTCTACTTGTGTTTCTGCAGAGCCAAAGGCTTACAACAGGGTTTTAGCATAGAGCCAAAAGGTGATTCTGGGGACAAAACTTCCCTCTAAGAAACGTTTACATCCAGATAAATCTTCAGATATGTTAGTAAGAGGTGCAAAAGGCTTTTTCAGTGATCACATCCCCTTTCTTGGGTAAAGAATCTAATTCACACAGGGATARTTTATGCCTTCACTGAAAGTTTATTTGATTTTGTTCAGGAACTCACTTTTATTTGGCTCGGTTTTAAAATACAGAATGTGAAAACTTTGCACATTCACTGAACTGGTTTCCTGGTCTAACTAGTATGCTTACAATGGAAAATTGGGAAGTTACTTATATAACTATCCAGTTCGTGTCCAAAATTGGCCAGTTTCTTATACAATTCTTGTTGTAAAGGTTACCAGTTGAAACACTCTCAAAGTATTTGTCCCCATTGTGAAAAGTAGCAATATTTTTATTCTAGACTACATAATTATAAAAAGAAGAAAAAAGTAGATTGGTAAAAACAAAAAATTAAATTACTAGTGGCTGTTTAGATAACTTCTTTCAAATAATTACAAATTGATTTGTTGTAAATTATTTCTAATCTAAACAGTTATTCACTGTCACATTTTTTCACATATCAGCAGAAGTGAGAAGTTGATAAAGACTGGCTTGGAATTATTATTTAGTTTTATAATACGTAGCATAAAGGAATTTTAGTACACATAAAAACAGTGTAAAACAACTGTCTGAAAAGCTGTTCTAGTAGCTCTAGCATACGTATGAATTTATGCATATTCATATCTGATGGCACAAGAATTACAGAGCGTTCTCACCTTTTACAAGGAGATTGTAGTGATTAATTTGTTATACTAATAACTTATTTCAGGTATATAAGAATAATGCAATTTTCATTTAAAAAAGTTGCAAATTGATATATCTCTTAAGCTTGCACAATGCATTTCCTTTTCCTTAGCATTTAAAAACATTCTTATTGAAAATTACAGGTAAGTATTTCAATTTTAGTATGACTCTAGCATCTGGTATTTTATGGCAAAACACTCAGTGTTAGACCTATAAATCTACTGTTTCATTAAATTGTTTCTGGAAAGCAGAGCCTATTTAGTAGACCAGCCTTCTAGCCAGAAGCTTTGCCTAGTTTCAGGCAAAGTGATATTCATTGGAAATGGCCATCTTAGTCTCGGAGTCACAAAAGTTGACATGATTTGAAAATAGAATGTGTTTCATCAGTTAAGAACTGCTTCGCTGAACGTGCATTGAGAAATTAGCTGTCAGAAAAAAAAACTGCTTGGTTATAGTATTGCTCGGTTTGTGGGACCCAAAACGTTGTTCTGAGGCTTCTGACAGAATGTGTATTTCTTATTTCCTGTCGACTAAGGAGTGAATTTTATCTGCCTCACTGATGAGCATTCAACACCTGAAAGGATTCCCATTGCTAATATCAGATTTCTGTCTGGCTTTGGTCAAGGCCTTGAATGATAACAAGATATAATGAGAAGCGAGTGTTTTGTTCATTATAAAACCAACTGCTTTGTGGAAAAAGACTCCGTACCCACCTCCGTAGGAGCACARCCTTCCCTTCTTTATTCGCAGCCGCAGGGTCTCACTGTGCTGTTTCATTACCGCTCTGTGACACAGTGTTAGGATTCACAGTACGTGCCCTAGTTTTCTCTTCCTCTGAAATTGTATAGCGATAGTCATGGTTCACAATCACCACATCATCTCATGTCATCCATTCAAAATTCTCTCTGCTTCCATAAAATCACAAACAAAAACATGCAATTCAGATAAATGGAAGGAAGAATTAATGACCTGATTTAGAGTTCACTCAGAGTTATGCATATATTTCCGTTAACTGTAATGGACTCTGGATCAAATTTCACATGCATTAAGATTCAGAAACTAGTCCCCTCCATACCTAAAAGTAGGAATTTGATGTTAGTAGATGTTCCTCACAATGTGTGGATTCTACCAGCTTTAATGGGTATATTTGTGTTTTCATAGTATGTTCACAAATTTGGCTGTCAATTCACCTAGTAGCCAGTAATTTTAATCACACATTTTATAATGTATGAGAGCAAATCACTTCAGTTTCTGCAGAGTATTTGGTATGGTTAAAAAAATATAGTCTTTATTTTTACTAACATTATTTACTTAGGTCAACTCTTCAAAGTGCTCTTTTGTGTGCAAAGGAAGAAAGATGCATACKAAGACTGTGGATTTTAATTTGACCACGACTCATCTACAACAAATCTGTAGTACTTATAAAGGGCAAGCAGATCATTAGTCCCTCTTTGTTCCCTGCTGGTGCTGGCTTCTCCTAGGAGAAGGCTTCTCCTCATCTGGTATATGAATGAGCTGGTATTTTTATGGCTATATCATATAAAAAGGTACAATGAAATAGTCTTTTCTTCTCTTCCCTGTCTTCCTTTATCTTGAAGCACTGAAGCAGTTAGAAGCACCTCTTTCCCTCTCTCTTGAGTCACTCATACATGAATTTTAGGAYAAGGATGTTCAGTCTGTCACTCCCCAGCAGCTAGAACTCTTCATTCTCTCTTTTCTTTAGAATTTCTTAGCACTTTTTACTCTTCTCCTACTGTTAGTTCAGTGACTCCCTCTGAGTTCACTGCATGTGTTCCCTATGCTTACTTTTTTAATAATTTGTTTTTTGTTTGTGATTTTTAATTCACACTCCTCTTAATTGTGCAGAGTATGGGGAGAGAAAAAGCTTGTTCCACCAAAGGTCCACTTATCCAATAATGGTCTAAGAGAAGACTCTTCTGGGAAAGCAGCTATGCTCAGTATTTATTTGAGAATTTRCTTGTGTTGATCTGTAATAATCACTGATGTCCTGGCTTCCTTTTCCAAGACCATATTGGTCATTATTCTCRGAGGAAACCCTGCAGTTGTGTATAAATGCAAGTAAGCAGCTGCCTTGTTGTAGCTGCTAATTCAGCATGATGGGGTGTTCAGATCAGAGACACGATATTAATATGTCTTCTCCAGGTTTTGKAAATGATCTACCTGAATCCACTGGCCTTCAGTGGTAGTCCTTCTCCTCATTTCTTAGTGTCATTTGTCCACAATTGCTGTTTTGCTATTAAATAAGATATAAAATGTGTTTTAYTCTTAGAGGAATGTGTTTGCCCACTAAGAATAAATGTAGGCTATGGCTGATACTTTGTAAAGCCACACATARATCAGTTTAGTTAAGATGAGAGTAACATTTAGGGGTACAGATAAAAACTGAAGAATAACAAGAGATGATTTAATATTTATAATTATTTGAAAATTTATCAAAGTATTTTTAAGTTGCTAGCAATTCAATTTACTTTATTAAGATTTCTTTATAAAGTCAAAAGAGAAGATGTAACATGAATGACATAACCACTATGATTTGACATTGATTACATGGAGTCTTGCAAAAATACCTTCTGTTTTAGGTCATTTGAGTCCAAATTCACTCAAGTTAACTGAAGTCCTTCCAGTTTGGATCAACCACCACTGTGGTTACAGATCCAGCTATTTCTTGTTGCCAATCTGATTCCTTCCTACCCTATTTTTTGTAGCTGCCATGTCCTTGTTTTATCTCTTTGAGTTTTCAATGACATTTCAGAGCAGCAAATTGTGAGGATAATCCATCTTTGGTGCATGAAAGTGTCACACTAGAGTTCATTAACATATAGGCAAGTCATGAAGAAATGAAACATGTTCAGTAAAGACTAAGTCTTTAGAGAATTTAGCAGCCAAACTCTTTATAGCTCTGAAAAACAAAACAAAGGTTTTTTTTAAGTTCTTCCCCCCCCCCCCCTGCCCCCAGGACATCTTGGATATAGTCATAATTTGAAGCCAAATGGTGACTGCCTTCTAGGGAGTGTAGAACTATTAGGAATTCCTAGTGAAATAAATGGAGGACATATTTATTTCTTAATAAACAAAGCTCTGAGACACAGGTAAAACATTTTTCTTAAAACTTTGGTGAGCCCGTCAACCTTAGGCAGTTGGGCAACATTAAAATCTTCAGACTGAATATTTTTGGCTTAGACATTATAATAAAGTATTTTAACGAAATGACAGATTAGGCAATACCTCATTAATATTCACACCTCTTTGGGTCATTGTGATTTGAGATACTTATATTTGCTTTGAAATACAGAAGAGTATTTTTCTGAGCCATTTTAAATACTTATTTACTAACACCACCACAACCAACAAAACATAAGCAGAGTTGCAGGCTTTCTTGGAGGAAGATGAAATTAGGGATTTAGCCAGACTGATTTCTCATTCCTCGACAGCTCAGATATTTTCAGATATCATCTCAGATAGAATTCCTCATCAGGGGATGAAGGTCTGAGGAGGAGGCTGGCTCAGGCTGWTGTTAATTTACCTCTTTAAAGTAGAGGTTTGGAGGTAAATTTGAAATATATCCAATGTGTATATGTCAGTTCAGAGCTGTGTAGAAATACCACTTGCCTACAGAGGAATTTTACCTTGCTATTTGAAGARCTACTCATTTTTCTTATCTTTCTGAGTTCTATAATCAGATAAAAGGCTTAGGATTTATTGTGGGGATGGAAAGTCTAGATTATCACTGAGACTAATGCTGCTGCTACTGCAGACGCACCTGCTGCTAGCTCTTTACTTGCTCAGTTATCTGTTCTTGAATTATCTTCAGTATTATAGCTGGACACAGGGAGATGCTACAGTTATTCAGCTGACTCACTGGTTTTCGTTTTGCATTCAAAATTAAAATGTGGGGTTTTTTTTCTCTCTTTTTCTTGATTCTGGGAACATATTTTTATATTATTTGTAAATATTTGTGTGATACTTAACAAGTATAAATAAATCCAAGTGTACTATCATTTTTAGCACAAATGGGATGCTTAGAGACACACTTTCTACTWTTTCTGACTTAACTATACATATGAAAGCTTTCCTGTAGACAAAATTTTATGTACATGACTGTTTTTACTGATGCAATTTATGCCAGTCAGAGGAGTCTCTAGGCTGTGCAGATCTCCTATTTATAAGCTAGAAGAGTAAAAGCATTTCAAGAGTTTGAATGATTTACATTAACAAAATAGTTATAAGCAAAATCCTCTCCAGGTAGAGACAAGGCTTAAGTCTCTATTTTTGATACCATCTCTGATCTCATTTAAATTAGTGAAGTTGTTAATAATGTTTATGAAGATATGTGTTTGTAGGGTGGAAGCCCAAGTGAAAATGGCTGTTGTCTGCGGTATTTAAACACAGTTTAAATCTCCTTATTATTGTCCATATGATATTAGAAACACATTTCTTTTTTTTCTTTTTTTACTTCTTTGTCACTCTTACCATGTCTCAAAGGGAGGCATGCAATACCAAGAAATCAGCCCACTTCACTTYTGCAGAAACTACCCTAGACCTGTATTTCCAGAGAATTTGACCCATTAAGATTTTACATAATTGCAATTTCTTTGAATTTCTTTCTATTAATGTTTGTGCTTTCAGAGACTTGAGGTTTTTTTCTTTTTCTNTTTTTTTGCCTTTATTTGTAAAGATACATTTTTCAAATTATGTAGTGGTCAATAGGTTGAACTTGGAGTTCATTCTATCCAGTGACAACAATGTGCTTTCAAATCACAGATCTAGCATCAGACAGCACTCACTCTCATTTTAAATGTGAAATTTTAAGTGTGTGTGGCATTGTTTGGTTTTTACTTTCTGAGTAAAATCCACTACCCATTTAAGTTAGTAAGTGTTTTATCATTGTCTTCAATGGAATTAGACTCATCAAAAATAGACAAAAAGAAATTAAAGAAGARTAATTTAGTTGCCTGATTCGGAAAGTATTCATAAATTCTAAGAAACAACATATTTAAAATATGTTTGTGACAGATTCTCACAGCTGGAGTCAGCATTCCATTATGATCCTACTATCATTTAATTAAACATTTAGTAATTATTAATCAGAATACTTTTCGTCATAAATAACCATTGCAAAAGACTAAAGGTGATGAGTAAGTGCCTTTGCAGATTTATGTATTATCCACATTAGAATAGCTTCCTTTGCAGATAAAAGTGTGCTTGGTTTTCACATAAGGTCATAAATTATCCAGTGACCTTAGCTGTCTGCRGATACGTTCTTCAAACTTTCAAGTAAATTATCTTTGAAAAACTATTGAGGCTGTATCATCTGTTTACCTTTGATACAATGTAATCATAGTTTCTTTTTAAGCTACTRCAAATAGAATCAAGATGCAAATAAACACATTACAAAAAAGCAATTGTTGGTAAGGAAGTTTTATGTAGTGTAATCAAGCATAATCAGATCGTAATCAAACATAATGTAAATCAATCCAATAGCCAGCATATACATATAAACTTGTTTCAAAAASAAAAGCACTGTATCTCCTTCATTGTGGCCTTCTTGTCTTTCAAGGCTGTACTGAAAGTTTCTGACTGTTTTAGCTTATAAATGCTAGCATAAAAGTTGGAACATCGTGATTTTTGTGAATGAAGATGTTTCCCAGTATTTTGCTTTGCAAAAAAATCTGCTTCCTGTTTCTTTTATTTACGTGTTGATAGAAAAATGAATGAATCTATTCAAGAGAATTTCTTAGAACTGCTGTGAAATGTCACTAAATGCTTCTTCTTTCAAACGTTCCTATCTAATCTGTCTTTTGTTACTAAAAAAGAAAAAAAATAGTTTTTTTTTTTACACTTTCATTTCTTTTAGTAGGAGGCTTATAGGATGAATGTACAGTATTTTAGTTTTGTTAAGTATTGTGAGGAATAAGATATTACTATTTATTATAGTACGGCATAGGATTCTATCAGGTAATGAATGAAGATTAGAAGAACAAAATCTTTTTTAGTTCATCCAATGAAAGACAAAAAACCTCACCAGCTTGGAGAAAAAAGTCTAGTAAGTCATCATTTTGATTGGAATGATTTATCTCTTTAGGCAGTGTGAACCGCAATTGATTTAGTTAGAAAAATAGAAAAGAAATAAATTGCAGTTTGTGATTTAGAGCTATAACACTCACCTTCTATATAATAAGAATAGTTGATTCTTCTTCAGCCAGTCTTTTCCAGGACTCTTTCACTCAAGAAAAAGAAGGTGCATATTGTGGAGCAGGATTTCTGTCTTCAAAATATTCATAGATCTAAAATTGTTTCATGATACAGATGAAAAATAAAGAAAAATCTGGCTTATTATACAATAAAATAAGGAAAAGTATCCTGAAATACTTAACCAGACTAGGTGAAGATTGAATTTACAAGTAGATGCTTACATATCAAGACCTTACCGTTTCTATCTTATTTTTACACCTTATGCCAAGAATTTTGTTGATTTCTGAGGAAAAAAAAAAGAGAGMGAGAGTAAAATGTTACCTATTTAATGAAAACTAAGCACTAATTCATTCTGGTATAAATCTGGAAATGGACGTTACATTTAAACTACTAATCAGCAGAGGTGGGGCCGRGGGTACCTAGATCAAGTGTTTGCATTCGGTTCTTGTAAATCAAACAACGCATATTCTGTAGGAGCCTCACGGAAAGAGACGCTATCGRAAGTCTTCAGGCAGCGATCCAGCCTAGATAAGGTAGACACCGTAGGAACCAGCACCAGAAATTTCAGTCCTAGATCAAGATACTCTGCTGGTATTTGGATGCAGAACAGGCACGGATGAGATGCGGAGCAGACTAACACACTTTCAAAGCAAAGCTCCCTGTCACGCTCAGTTACTTTGCTTTAGTTTACATTGCAGAGCAATGCAGTGCACAAACGAAACTGGAGTGCACAAACTAGGTTCCTTTTGGATGAAACCAGTCTGGAAGATGGGTTCCATGATTGAACCTGGTGTGCTCCGTTACTTGTATGCCCAGTCCATGGAAGTGGGACAGATCTAGTAAGCCCCAAAGTAACCCTCCCACTTGCTCCCAAATGCATATATGGTTAACACTGGGTTCTTGGCACGTGCTGTCTCACTCTGCAGCTTTATGCCATTGAGCCTTACTAACTGTTTATATAGATATAACCTCCAGGTGCTTCCAAGACCCCAGCCTGGGTGATTTAAATTACCTCTCTCCACAGACTGTCTTGGGAGTTTGAACTTTTAGTCTCAGCAGAGTTCCCTTTGATACAAATCTTTTTGCCACGAAACCCCAAAAAAGGAGTTTTTAATGCTCCGTGTTTATTTTTTTTCTAACAAATATATATTTCTTCCTTATTTCAAAACAATTTATGTAGAAGTCTGAAAATGGTAATATTTTTCTTGCCTGTTTTGTTGTTGAAATCCAGTGTTTCTGTCACGCTAGTCAAAAATGCTGTTAAGAATACTCCAAATTGAATAAAAATTTAGTAAAATAATTTTGTATGAGTGCTGCCATTGGGACTTCATTGATGACAATTTTTAAATAAGAAAAACCTCATCTAAGGTTTACTGATAGCTCATCAATGATAAGAGAAATAAATTCCAAACTGCACTTGTGGTATCTTGGTTTTGTTAAGTCAAGAAAGCAATGTCAGCAGTGAACCAATAAAATGATAAACATGTATCTTGAGGTCTGCCTTCCATTCGTTAAAATAAAAAGCATTTCCAAGGAGCCAAACTAAAACACTTGCAATCTTTTTAAAATACTAATTTAAAAGATTAGAGTACAGCTTTGATGTGTCATACTATATTGATGGATTACAGGGGATAAGAAAGCCAGTGAAATAACATCTAAACGCAGGTTTGAAGCACTGTGCTTTAACAGATGCTTATAAGCCAAGATTTTTTTTTCTTTTTTTTTTCTTTTTTTTTGCTCTGTTCCTTACATTTTACCTTGAATTGACAGCTGCCAGATGGAATCCATGGCTTGACCCATGCTATATCCACTACTTTGCTGGAAGAAATCTCTGTTATTGCTAAACAAAGTGTGTGTTGAATTTTATTATACAGCTCTTTTATATTGCTGTAGAATATGTTTTCTCAACATTCTTGGGAACTTTATGCTGTTTTATTTTATAAAAGCTATAAAGGCAGATAAAAGGAAAAGTGACTACTTCAGCAAGCCATAGAACTCACCTTACTTTGCTTCTTTACTTCTAAGTTCTTGATTTCTCAGGCAGTCTTCATTTTAAAACTGATTATTGGAATGATGAGAAGGAGAAATTCCTGATTTTTATTTGCACTGCAGTTGCTTTATAGCYGCTGAAGTATGAAGTTACTGCAAAACTGCATAAATTGCATTCCAAGGCCACTGTCTTTTGCAGATTAACTTTACTGTAAATGCAATTTGAATTCAAATTACTCATTTTTGAGRTCACTCCAGTCTTCAAGAAGGGCAAGAAGGAGGACTGAGGCAACTATAGGCCAGTTAGCCTCACCTCCATCCCTGGAAAGGTGATGGAACAGCTCCTTCTGGATGTCATCTCCAGGCATATGAAGGAGAAGAAGGTGATCAGGAGTAGCCAGCATGGATTCACCAAGGGGAAATCCTGCTTAACCAATCTGATAGCCTTCTGTGATGGAATGACTGGCTGGGTAGATGAGGAGAGAGCGGTGGACGTTGTGTACCTTGACTTCAGCAAGGCTTTTGACACTATCTTCCATAAAATCCTCCTAGATAAGCTCAGGAAGTGTGGGTTAGATGAGTGGACAGTGAGGTGGATTGAGAACTGGCTGAAAGGCAGAGCTCAGAAGGTCGTCATCAGTGGCGTGGAGTCCAGTTGGAGGCCTGTGGCTAGTGGCATCCTCCAGGACTCAGGACTGGGTCCCATCCTGTTCAACTCTTCATCAATGACCTGGATGAGGGGACAGAGTGCCTCCTCAGCAAGTTTGCTGATGATACCAAGCTGGGAGGAGTGGCTGACACACCTGAGGGCTGTGCTGCCATTCAGAGAGACCTGGACAGGCTGGAGAGTTGGGCAGAGAGGAACCTCCTGAGGTTCAACRAGGGCAAGTGCAGRGTCCTGCACCTAGGGAGAAATAACCCCATGCACCAGTACAAGSTGGGGGTTGACCTTCTGGAGARCAGCTCTGCAGAGAAGGACCTGGGAGTGCTGGTGGATGACAGATKGACCATGAGCCAGCAATGTGCCCTTGTGGCCAAGAAGGCCAATGGTATCCTGGGTACATTAGGAAGAGTGTTGCCAGCAGGTCAAGGGAGGTGATCCTGCCCCTCTRCTCAGCCCTGGKGAGGCCTCATCTTGAGTACTGYRTCCAGTTCTGGGCTCCCCAGTACAAGAGAGACATGGAGCTACTGGAGAGAGTCCAGCGTAGGGSTACRAAGATGATCAGAGGGCTGGAGCACCTGCCCTMTGAGGAACGGCTGYGAGAGCTGGGCCTGTTTAGCCTGGGGAAGAGAAGACTGAGAGGGGATCTGATCAATGTGTAGATTGTGTATCTTTAGTTAGATAAGGTAGGTTGATAGGCCTAATAGAACATATTGCCTCTCACTRCTAAGCTTGTTTTGTTTAAGTGTGGTCTTGCATTCCAGGCATCCTGATTGGTCCTTAAGCAGTGGAGTGGTTCTTGAGCAGTAGAACCATTGTTCAATGAAGCTGAAGAGCTCAGCAATGTACAAAATAAAATCAGTAGGAAAAAAAAATCAGAAAAGCATATGTCATTGGAATATAGAGAATAGTTAAATAGAAATGTTTCATAGAAATGGTCCAATTTGACCAAAATATCAAGAACAAATTATACTGGCAAATTGCCCACACAGCTTCTTGGCTGCATCAAGTCTGGCCTTTCTGAGTCTACAGCATTTCAGGAGCTGACCTTGTAACCGGCAGCTTTCATGCAAAGTGCCCCAGGCTTTGCGGTCTGRTAAATGTGTCGCTTTTAGCTGAGCTTTTCAGCATTTGGATTTTGTTGTTGTTGTCCTTAATCAGATTGAAACTAGTTTGGGGGGAATTAAATTCGCCCATGAAATGGAGTGACCTTCTGCATGGCTAAGATGGGGAATAATCTTGTGATTCAAGGGAAACACTGTGATTTGCAGCAGCTGTTAGACTTTTGAAAAGTGTCTTCTTTTCATTGCTGGCTTATTTATATAAGGACTGATGGAGTTCCCATCAAACRTACATAGTTTAAATAAATAGGGTGCTGGCAATCAAATCCCTTTTTTTCACAAAATATTATGGGGAATGTAAGCAGCCAAATTACAGCTTTCAAGTGCTTTTCCTCACTCTCTCCTTAGGTGACYGTATTGACCACATTGTTCACAGTATCTGCTGGTAGATGTGGCAAAATTCAAGTCATGTTTTGTTCTTCTGCAGCTTAGGGAAGCTAGGAATAGTGGCAGAGGCACCAGAGCTGGCTGTTGGGAGGATTATAGAGTCCCAGCAATATACATTTACACTCAGTTCACGTTTGGGTGGCTGATGCTACAAAAAGGCCTAGAACACTTAGTTTTCTCAAATGAAAAGGAGATCCCACAGAATTTGTACTTGTCTAAGACAGCGGTTGTGCTAAAGGTGCGTGCAGGTTAGTGGATGTTTCATGCCAAATTCGGATGCTCTTCTGTGTCATCAGCTTGTTTACATACTCAGATACGGAATGATAGCACAATAATATGAATTATAAGGATTTCAGCATCTCCCTAGACTTACAGGCATACTCTAATAGCAGCATGTGTGTGTAACACATCTGCTACTGAACAAAGAAAGGAAGAAGATGCAGGACACTGAAGGACACCTATTAATCACTAATGATTATAACTGTAAATGGATTGTGTAACAAAGGAAATGAGAAAGCCTGGCAAATATCTCTAGCCCCTAAACTAGAGACCATTGAAACTGTTTTTGCTGTCTCAATTTTCTCTCTTCTTTGTCAGAGAGAAATCAGGATGATGCTGTACATTTATATATTACAAATTTCTTGGAAAATGTATGTGAGCTTAGTGTATTGAGAAAAGTATCTTCATATGCTCTACAATTTGGCAAGGATTAAAAAATATGTATACTTCTGTATGTTTTGCCAATTTGTGTAATTTTTCCATGATTTTGAGTGAGAAAAATACTGGCAGTTTTGCAGCTTGTGGCATGAATTGGGATTTTAAGACTGTGTGTGTGCTGAACTTAAATGCAGTCTCACAGGTCTTGTTCTTGATGATTCATCTTTTCCAGCTGTGGGTTAAAGTAAGCAGATTCATGTGCTAACAGCAACCAAGAAACAATGAACTCCAAGGGGACTGGTTCGATTTGCATAGCACAATGAAATATGATGATTCTTTGAAAGGCATAAATTTTCAAATTCTGGAACAATTTTATTTCCAACGTGTTTATTTAATACACTTGTTTTCATGTTGCATTCCTTATGGTAATTTTAAGCAGCAAGGAAGGGTG
Organism: Rhea americana; assembly: GCF_003343005.1. Classification (NCBI taxonomy): domain Eukaryota; kingdom Metazoa; phylum Chordata; class Aves; order Rheiformes; family Rheidae; genus Rhea; species Rhea americana. The sequence goes on along the minus strand of NW_028185038.1, from coordinate 2,176,158 downwards.
CAGCTCTGGTGTAARCACAGAACAGAACAAGAACACACTTGCAGCCCTGGTCTGTGAGGCAGGAACGTGCATCATCCTGGACAGAAAAAAATAGTGGGGAGAAGAGATAATTCCTYCTGTCCCTGGTATATTTGTGACCAGGGAATGCATACGTGTGAAAAGCATGTTTAGTCTTATGTTCAAATATGTGTGCAAAACTGCTAACATATATTAATTACTTCTTTTATCGATATACTATACTTCCTGAATATTGCCATTAATTAAGAGACTGAGTGGTACTGGGAAGGATGTTGTTGATAGAAATACGGTATGGTGTGGTATTACAGGGGAAGGGTAGTGGGAAAAGTGTGTCTGGGCAGAGAGATGAAGCTGAGACAGGAGAGGAAAGCACATACCGGAAAACTGTGTATAAGCTCGTAATCTAAGGGAGAGGAGTAGACCAGAAGACGGGTGATTAGGGAAGTAGTACATCAGCCTGAACATCTCATTTGATTTTTACCACCTGTAATAAATGGGTTGACAGTGGGCACAGATCAGAAACTAGTCTTCAGTCTCACTAGCATTCACATGATTGCAGATTTTGTTCATAAACACGGTGGAAACATCCATCTCTAGGCAGAAGGGATCAGAAAGTGTCTTATGTTTACCCTTCTCTGTATCTAATTAAGCACGCTGAATTATTTCTGTGTTGTGTCACTGAAAAAAACATATTTGTTGACACATGATTTCAGTACAAAATATGTGATTTAAGGTAGGAGCCTGCTTTTGCTGAAGGTAAGCCATCTTCCTTTAAATTTAAACTCTCGATTTTGAAACTTGCAGTATTCTGAGCTTAATTAACATTTCTGCCTCAATTTCCCCACTAAAAAATGAGAAGCAATAAAATGCTTACCTTCATAGTCATAAGGATGCTCTGTTGGTAATTAGATGCTGTCAGACAGAACTGCTGTAAATTACAGTAATTACTGTTCATTAATTAATTCTGTCAATTTTATGTTTTATTGTAATGCATTTTTATAGTGCTATAGTGTTTAAATTGGATCCCTTTAAAATGAACATTCACATTAAAATGGAGCGAAAGAGAACCTTTTATTGAAATTAAAAAAGTTCCAACGAAATATTTTATTATGATCTAATTTTGGCTATGGGATGTTGAAGCTGAAAAGTACTACATACTGGTAATTGGATGTATTATTATAATTAAAAATGATAGAACAAATATGCAAGAGACATTCAGTATTTAAATTGAACTACTTATTTTAGTGCAGAATTCAGCATTTAATTGTAGCATTCTTTGTTGAACTAGGTGTATTTCCAGCAAATGTTTTGTGCCAAAGAGAATTAAAGTGGGAAAATTGACATTTCACTGGGTAGCAGAAGACTAAATAATAAATCTGGATCTYCTGCTGGAGGAAATGGGGTTTCCCTTAGCTTGTACAGCACTGAAATGATGTGCATGTTGAGTTTTTTTTTGTTGTTGTTGTTGTAGTAGTAGTAGTAATTTATAATATTACTATGCAGTAATGAGTCTATAAATATATTTTTTTTTTAAAAAAAAAAGATGCCTCTTATACTAGTTTAACTGCACCAAGCTCTAATGTCCTTTACATAGGCAGAGTTTCTACCAAGAGGAATGGAAATCAAGTACATTTATGGGAACACTTCAATGAAAAATCAACTTTACAGGAGAGATGTCTTCCTAATTACTGTAAAATAGGAAATKACTACTCTGTTTTAAATGTGTAATACTGAAATGATACTGCTTGGATATTTGTTCCAGTTAGGTTGTTCCRGAAGTAATTCAGAGAGATCATGTTATGATTTTTTCAGTGTTACTGATATGTAAACATGGAAAGAGAAGGATCTGCTGATTGCAATTGCGAGAAAATAGCCACTTCAGCCCTCTCAGGTAGCAAAGGACTGTAGAGGTAAAAATGGAATGAAACGAGTTTGTAAATTAACAGTAAGAGATGTGTGCCTTAGGTGGTGAACTAAACACGGTCGCAGGTTCTCCTGTGCATAAAAAAGGGTTGTACCCGTCCTCTGTCCATGGAATCTGCTTTAAAATGTGAAATAGATTAGAAAGCAGAAAAGAAAAATATGACTACCTTTTAAAAACACAGCGTCGGCCCGCCCAGGAGTTCTGTGACTCTTCAATGGAGAGCGTATGCTACACCCAGCAGCGCTGATACAGGAACTGCAGGCAAATGGTTACGTTTCTTTAGAAAATCGGTGTCTAGTTGTCTACAATACTAATAAAAGGGAACACCTGTTCCAGACATGATATACAAAAAAACCCTACTAAACTAAAGTAGCTATTTAAGAAGTCAGTCGATATTCCCAAGTGCAGCACTCTGCTCCGCAATATAGATCTCCCAACCAGATAACCCAAATAAATATCTCTATAGCAGCATGCACAATACATGTTATCTTGTGTTGTGACCTAAAGGTTGGAAGGAACAAGGGAGTATGTTTAGGACTAATAATAGAACTGTTTGATGTTTAGTTCATTGTATATTCTGTTAAAAAGGATAGTGCTGATTAGACGGGAGAAAGGCTGCTCTCCATCTCACTCAAGTCTTCCCTAAGCACCCAAAGGGCAATATACTGATTTTGTGGAAACTGAAGAACACACTAAATTTATTACACTGAAAAGGAGAGCTGGAAGAAGGAGTGGTTCATTAGAAGGACTGTGAGCAGGGATAGATTTATTTACAAAGCATCTCAAGTTCCACCCAGCAATTCTGATTTTTCTCTATTTTAAGAGTTATTTTGTTCTGGGGTTTTTATTATTCTAGTAAAACATACCTTAAGGGAATGACAGCCAAGTATCATTTGATGTGCTCACTTCAAGAAGGCGAGGGAGACAAAGGTAATTCTACTTCAAGGGTCTGGGTGATTTAGTCCTATAGAGCAGAAAGTTCCCATAAAAAGCAATGTATTGGCACTCAGCTTCCTTTAAACTGAGAGGAATTTAGCTTAAGCCTCTCTATTGATACTAGCTATGGCATCATTTCAAGTAGATAGATTGCTAGTCATTTGGAGCTTTTTGGATCAAAGCTCCCTTTAAGTGAAAACCAAAGTGTAAGCTGTGTAGGTCATGCAACCTGGAGTCACGCATACCACACTATTACCTAAGCCAAATGGCACTTTTTCCTCTGATTTAATTTCTAAATTGATCTAAAGTTAAGGCATTGGTGCAAGTCGAGGGGGTTGAGGCTGTGTGGATATAAAATCTCAGTACAGTAAAGACAAATGGTAAAAAGCATTCTGGAATATTATGSCACTGTTTAATCCTGTAAAAGGAGCTGTGGTTTCAGTACAACCACTGGACTGCCAATGGAATTCATAATTGGTAAGCAGCCTTTGAAAATCAAAGTGGGGAGAGAGTCCTGGTAACATCTTAGCTGCCTCTAAGGTAGTAGCACATACTTTACCTAATCTAAATAGGCATCAATACATCAATAATTCATCAATATCACAGTGATAGTCCGACGCACTCAGTGATAGAGTTGATCAATTATATCACCGTGTATTCCAAATTATTAGCACTATTTAAAAATTTTGTCTTCATTAAAAAGAATTAGACACTTTAAATAGTAATGAACAGGTAGATGTTTCTCCAGAGGAACCTGAGTCTTGCAATGCTCTTTTCTTTGTTTTCTCATTAATGTTTCCTCATTAATGTTTTGTTTCCCAATCCAGTATGAGCCTGCAATACTAAAGATTGTGTATCTCTTCTTAAGCAACTACCCTAGAGCTTTGTTTTGATGTCAAATGATGAGATAAATTATTATTTCACTAGTTTTAGAAATAACTGTGTTGCATAATTTGAAAGTAAAATTATACTGAACAATAATCCAATCAAATTTGTTTGGTAATCTGAGCCTTTTCAAAGATTTATTTTCAGAAGCTGCCTGGTAAGAATTGCACAGATTGATCAGTTTCAGTATATATAAAACAGAATTATTTTTGTTTGTAGAATCTTCTATTTAAAGGCACTTATTAAGTAAGAAGGAAAGCATTTTTATGTGTTTGTGTTCTCTTTGTCACTTTGAATTACACTGCTTGCATATGTCACAACAGTGAATGGCAGATAAAATAGTTTCCTTTGTGGCTTTGTAAACAATGTTATTTAGGTACTTAATATTATCAAAACAATCTTCACTTCATGTTTATCTTRTTTTTTACTTAGCAAATTAGACTTTCGTCATAAATACTATCTTAGCTACTGAATAAACTCAGTGTATTTTTGTAGTTTATCTAATATTTCTAATTKTCCTTTACATTCAAAAACATTTTGTCTATAATTACAAAAAAAAGAGAAATATATATTAGATGAAGATGATAATTTTGAAATACTTCATATTGTAGTAGTAACTGGAGTTGTTTATTTTTTGAATTAGTAGTACTAAAAAACTTCTTTCTATGAATTTTAGAATGCTAGGTAAAAAAACAGTCCTGTTAAAACTTCTCTGTTGAAAAGTCATTGTGCTGAAGAAGAAGAAAAAAAAAGTGAAAATCATTCTGAAAAGTTGTAGAGCTGACATATTTTCTCAAATCCCTACACAAAAAGTAAATAAAATCATGAGCTCAATTTGAAGGTCTTTTGGTCTGGTTTAAGTTGTGTTTTTTTCAGCTAGTGGGCCAGACCTGATTGTATTTTATATGATAAAGGTGCTAGTATCGGTACAATGTACGTAGGCTCCTCTACAGATACCAAGATTGTAGACAGACCAGAACAATGTGAAGTTAAAAATTATCATGCCATGCATTAAGTGAAAAATGTATAAATTAGCATATCYTCTTAAAAAATTGCAAATGGAGGATGCCATCAAGCAGCTGTCTTTCTGCTGGAAGACTGCCTTTAATCCGTAACAGGGAAGAAAGTGATAAGTCGCTCACAGTGTTTGTGGAAGATTCACGAATGGGAGGGAAATAGAAACATTACACATTGCTGCAGTCTCACCACCGCCTTTCCTGAACTTGCTCCGCTGGGCGCTTCGAGCGCTGCCTGCCATGCAGCCTGACCTGGGCAGTGGTTTACAAGTGCCTGCTGGCAAACCAGGATGAGTGGCTCAAGTAGTGGATTCACAGGGCATCTTACATATGGTTCACTTTTCTCCGGTGTGTTGTACAGGCTTTGGTCAGTGCTGCTGGCTGTCCAGAAGTTGGACTTGTGTCCCAGCTGGCTTGTAGTGCTGAGACAAGGAGCCAAAGCTGAGCAGGCACCATGTGCATCTGTTTTCTGTAGCTGCCAAAGAACAAGATGATGCCATGGGAAATAACAAGCACGCTGATGATCTCGTCATGCACACTGACATGGGTCATTGCTACACAGATTTAGGTTACCTGGGAAACCCTCATTTCAGTTTTCAACCTACCGTGTCAGGGCAAGAGCCCAAGTAAAAGCTAGCACAAAAACTAAGTGCCGGGAAGTGTGAGGTTTCTCTGTTCTTAGTGATCTGAATGGACACTTCTTACAGCTGGGGCTCTAGTGGTGGCTGCAGGTGTAGCCCTTTTCCTGGGAACTCAGGTAGTATGCCACACAGTATTGGAACCTATTTGTATGCACCTTGCTGTTAGTCTGTAGTTATGCTGACTCTTACAAATAAGATTTTTTACTATATCCTGTCTGTGAAAAGATAAGCCACACAGGAAGTTGTGAGGGCAGGGGGTATGATCTGGAGGCATGGGGATATACCATGTGCTGTGTTGGACAGTTATGTCTACAAGAGCTCAAGCAGTTCTAGGAAGAGTTGCCTCTGAGTATGGGGTGATCTGGGAAGCGTGCAGAGGACATTGCTCTAAAGACCACCCAGACCAGTTCCTTCCACCGTATTTCAACTGTAGAACTTCAAGATGCTCTTAGTTGTGCACAAAGGCTAAGAGTGTGAATGAAAAATAAATTTATCTGTTTCTGGGGACACTATCACAAGGCAATGTGTATGTAGTCAAGCAAACTGTATCTTTTAATATGTTGAAATGAAAGACATGGGAGATGGAGGATGTTCACTGAAGCTGAACATCTTAGAGACAACAGCCTGCAAAACTTATCACAGCCATTGGATGAATATTGGGAARATATATTACTACACATTTGACACAGGGGCAGCTTTTTATTAGAAAAAACTGTCCCGTTCTGATGTCCACAATTCAAGGAAGCTAGGTAAAAATTGGAGAGAGTTCAGAGAACAGTCATGCTGATGATGAAAGAAACATGCCTTGCACTGTGAGACTCAGGAGTTCAATTTGTACCAATCAAGGCATTGATCAACAGTTAAGAGAACTAGAAATCTCCTGTGGCCTCTTCCAGCCCTAACTCTTCAGTGTAAAGTTAAAGGAACTATGGTTGTGACTTGAAGTTAGAAAAATGCAGAACAAGCACAAGATTTTTCTAACAGTGACAGCCGTTTTCCTTTGGGACAAGTCACCAAAGCTGTGGTTGTGATTTGAAAATTTTAAACTCAGGATTTTCTCTTTGCTTTTCCAAAACATTCCTCTATTTCTATTACAGATATTGATATGGGAAGAGTGATGAATTCAGACAATTCCCATGGGTTATGTTGTACAGGTCATATGTGCGTCTAAATAGAAAAGTTGAATGAAAAATCCCAATGCTTAATAAACATACACAGTTCTGGATTTAGAGCTAATTTAAATTGATTTCATTTTTTCAGTGAAATTATTCTGGTTTATATCAGTTGTAAAAAAAAAAAAGAATGCATACTCTTTATATTGGGAATGATAGCCGTTAAAGTTGCATCTTGTTCTAGTAGTTTGCTGGAAGAAATCACAGGGGATATGAAAGCAGAGCTCTTAAAAACTGTTTGGGGGAGTTTGGAATTATACTTCAGTGATTCTCACTGTAGGAGATAGTCATTAAAAATTATATTTCTGCTAAGCCTTTGATGATAAATCAGACTCACTAAAAACTAGAGATTTTTTTCTAACTAAGGTTTATTTTTATCCACTGTACTGTTCAGACATTTCTCTGTACATTATGTTAAAAAATATCTTTCAAAATCTTTCTTCCAGGTTACTCTTGGCCCACAGTTCTAATTAGTCAACTAATTTGATAATGAATGCTTTTCTATTTATTTGACTGTCTGAGCTGGAGCCATAGTTAACTTCCTTGACTAACTTTGACTGATGCATGAATCCTGAAATGCTTTAAAAAGTCTTCCTCTGATATGTATGTGTCTTTGGCAACATATCTCACTGCAAGACAGGCAGACAGACTTGTGTTCATCACCTGCAAGAAAATGTTAAGTCATGTTTAGATTTCACTTCATATCTTAAAGGAAGTCAGTGACATATAGTCAGAATATGAGAATTAGGGAATATAGTCAGAATAGGGGAAGTTCTGAGTTGAAGTCCCCTGACTGCACAAACAACTATGAAAACCTGAGCTCCTCACATTAACAAAACAGTATGGGGGGATGCAGGTTCAAGAGATGTTCTCAGTGCCAAAACTGTTATCTTGCTGTTCAGCTAATACGTGTGGCACTATGAAGAGCAAGGTAGAGGCTATAGAGGATATATTTTGTAGGATATATCTACTACACATGTACTTATATGCATGAATAGTTGTCATGACATGTATTAACTATCTCAAAAATATATGAAATTGTAGGATTAAAAGTAAAAGAGCAAACTAAAGAGTAGCCAGAGAAGCTGCCAGGGAGATACAAGTTCCCATATTATCTTTTTTTTTATATATAAAGAACTAGAAAAAAATATATACATTATAGAGTTCCTGTAGGCAGTTCCTTCCAGATAAATAAGGAGGTGGGTCAGTAGCACCCCCAGTGAGATAAGATACTGAAGTAACTCAGGATGAAACTGGTTGTTATGATCTAGATTTTTTTTTAATTTCATTTGCATGTTTCCAATCTTAACACATTGCTTCACTAGAATTTTCATCTTTAACCTTGTCCAATATTCAGAGTAGTTTCAAGTGAGCCTGACAGAAGTCGTGTTCTTTTTCCTAACGTAATGAATCTAAATGCATTTGGATGCCTGAAACCTGGGATATATTCAGGAATTTCAGGAACTGGGTGTTATTTCTGTTACAATTCAGGAGTTCTTTTGAAAGCTGCTGTGGTTGAAAGGATAGATGTTTGGAGAACTCTCCTGAAGTTAATATAATTAAACATGTATTTATTTACAAGAATAGACAGGAAGGAGAATGCATTAAGGGGGCTCATTTGGTATGTGACTGTGCTAACATGGGTAATGACCTAACAGCCTGAAATAAATTTTCACAAGAACTAAAGACAAGACTCAGCCCCTTCCACACTAAGTACGAGGTTTGCTTCATTGAATTGCTTTACCCAACATAAGCATGTGCATCAAGGGAAAAAAAAAAAAAAAAGTCTTAAGCAAAGCACTGGCTGCCTCTGTTTTTGCCCTGGGGAGTGAATTAGAGAACAAGCATGTGACAGATATTAGTCACATTGCTCAAGCCCCACAGAAGGGCACTCGCATACTGCAGGGCTGAGTGCTGTGTAAGAGGCTGAATAGAATACAATAGTATATTAGCAAATCAGGCTTATTCATGGAAGGTTTTATGTTTAGTGGGGGAGAAAAGTGTGATGTATGTGTGACATACCTCTTCTGTTCAGGCWGTACTATAAAGAATATGTGATTTGTCGCATTTGTTTTTTCTTTGTCCTTGATTTTTCTGTGATTGTCTTGTGATGCAGCTGTAATGCTTTCTGTATTATTATAGAAAAACAAAGAATTTTTTTTCCAAACTCACAGTACAAAAAGCTTAAAAAGAAAAGACATCTTTAAGTACAAATACATGAACCTTTTCTAAAATGTTATCAATTTAGATCTATTATGACAAATTCTCCTTGGGATAATTTACGGTATTATGGCAGTGGTACACCTCAGGGGATCAACAGAGAAGTTAATTGCTCCTCAGAGATGTGCAGTTTCCACCCTTTGCCCCTTAATGAACAGCTTGCAAAGCAGTAACTGAGAAAATGTGGGGAAACATTGAAACGTTTAAAGTAATTTCTTGTAGGAACGGTTGATTCTAGAACATACAAAATGCGAAGTTGCTATTGGTGCCGGTTCTTGTATGTCCCTCAGGCTACTCTCAGAGGTGGGAGCTAAGACTGAACTGATTCAGGTTTGATCCACTATAGTAATTTTTGTGTTGCTTAGCCATAACCTTTGCTATTCTGGGTCAGCTGATCAACACGTTAGGAGCTGTAACCAAGAGCCTATGCATGTTTCAGCCAACTGGTAAGGATAAGCTTAGCAGCAGGCTGTGCTGTGCCTGCTTATTTAGTGTGAAATAAAGGCACACAAGAGCCTTTGAGGGGTGGTTTCTTGTTTCTTGTTTACTAGTGTGTGTTACGCTAGCGGGGACCAGGGGCAACGCATTCTAGACAATGATGTAGCTGTTAGGGGATAATCAAGTGTATTAACATGTCGCAGGGCTGTGTAGTTCAGGTATTTGGAAATATGTGACTATCTGATGTTGAAGGTCTTTATTGGGTGGTCAGATTACTCAAATCTGTCCTGCATCTTTACATTACTGTAAAATGCCTTGATAATGCTGATATTCCACTGTTTCAGTGTTGTGTTCTGTGTTTTTCTGACCCCCTCTCTTGTAGTTAATTCTTTGTTTTGTGGAATTAGCTTTAAATTATTCTTTGGAGGATATATAAAAACAATTCAATTTGTGCTTGTAGCTCTCTAATTAATATGATTGCCGTATCTACGGCTTTCTGTAAAGGCGTGGACTTRCCTCATGGGGAACTTCAGTGCCCCTGTCAGTGCCAGTGTGGCGACTGCGTGTAGCACTGGCAGCACAGTCCGCCAATTCATGATGTCGCGTGGTCGCAGGGTCTCCCTCCTTCTCACTGCTGTTCAGCGTTAGCAGTATTTTTAGGCATGACTCAAGTGTGATCACTGTGCTTCTGTGTTCTGTCGTCTGTACTTGTGACAGAGCTAAAAGTGCTTTTCCTGTCCTTTACAGCAGGGAAAAATGAAGCAAAACTTTCAGTGGAAGCACTCTGCGGTTTCTACACAAAATCCTACATCTGGCTGTTAATATTTAATTCCTGATAGCATGAACTTCCACAAAGTTACTGATGAGAAAGATCTTTTAGGTCACCTAGTCCTCCCTTCAGTGGTGCATACAGTAGATTCACATAAGGCGCAGCCATGTCACATCTGCACTGAAAGAGAGCATTATTTTCRCAGAGCATGAGTGCTTCACTGATACTGGAAAGAAGAAAAAAGATCTTTTTTCCTGTAAAGGGTATATGAGATGAAGTTGTAGCATGTCTGCATAAAAGGCTCTTTGTTCGTTSCTATTGTGCTAATGGTGCTTTGAATATGAATGTTTTGTAAGCAARAAACAGGCAGTGATTCAGATGAGCAGTGCCACAAAGAAAACTTAAGCCTCACTGGAAGTGAAAGAAAGTCTCTGGCATTTTGGCAGTCTGTTTTTGAACAGGCTGTGCAGATTCAAGTGGTCAAGATCGTACATATAGCATAACACACTACTGAAGCTGTAGTGTCCACTACAAATCTGAAAAAATCACATTTACGTTACATTAAAAATGCTGGAGGATTTGATGGCAAATGGATTCTTTCTGTTTTCTTTTCTTTTTTTGTCCTTTTCTTTTCTTTTCTTTTTTTTTTTTTTTTTTTTTTTTTTTACATGCCTCTGCCCCATTGTAAAAAGATGAGGCATAAATTTCCAGCAGGCTTGAAGTCCCAGGTAGTCCATCTGTTAGAAATCTTCAGTACTGTATATCAAACTACTATCTCTATTTCCATGATAATCATTATCTCTTATCTGGATTATTTTATATTCATTGGTGAACTTCAATATCCTTATAAGAGATGGTTAAAATTAGTTAATATTTCACCTGTGTAGTCAAAATTTAGGAATTTGCAGATTATTTAAGATATAGCATATGATAATGACACAGGGTATCTGCATAAAAGTTCTATTTTACTAAAAACACATACTGATTCCTGTTTTCATGAACAAAGAGGAATTAAAAAAAACTCCATGACCAATTTTCTACCTAATAATACAAAGCTAATGTACTCAAAATCCCTCTCCCTAGGTTTCACCTGTGTGCTGCAAATTTTACAAATAGGGATACCTGATCCAACTGTAAACAAGCTTCCTCAGCCACTGCAAGCTATCTGCCAAAGCAGCAAATGATGTATACTGATGAGAAATAGGCTAACAAAAGTACATCTAAAGAGGAGTTAGTGAAGACTGGATAGCATGTTGTAAATTCTCTATTTAATTTTCTAGCAACTTGCCCATGTAAATAGTCGAATACTGGACAGCATACACACAATGTTGTACAATTTAATAAAAATGATTTRTTATTCCTGTACAACTGCAATAGTTAGACAAGGTGTTCTTCTGACCAGAGATAAATCATTTTCTTGAAAAGGGTGACAAAAACTTCTATTCCTAATATAGCAGATGCATAAATACATCCAAAAAGACATATATACATAATTATGCAGACATAGATAGTTAGAAGGACAATTTTAGATCTATTGTGAGAAAGTGTAGAAAATTTAGTTGAGTGTCCCTGAGAAGACATCTTGAAGATGTTTTTATTTTGGTATGTTGAAAAGGTCAAAACTACACAAACATATAGCTAATTCAGTATTGCACTGAAAAGAACTAGCAGTTTTGGTTTCTTAATCTTCAAGTGGCTATTTCTACGCAGCAGATTTAGCCAAGTGGCACTGTGTTGACAGCAACCCTCCAGAAACCCATTGCACRTTTTGCCTGAGTCAGAACTTGTAAACTTGGTACTGTTCATACTGTTAGAGAATATAAATGTTTCCAATAAGGCTTGCCCATTGCTTTTGTAAGGTTAAGTTTGTTGAGAAAGCTCTTTTGCAGACAAATTACTATTAGAAGAAACAATGAAAATTCCTGCAAGTGGAGTATTCTAACTTACTTCCAATCATGTATTTAAAAGCTAGGATTACAGATACCAAGCTAAGTTTGTGAGGGTTTTTAAACTCTTGTTCATATCCAGCACCAGCATGGAGTCCTTTTCTTCTTTCCTTTTTTTTTTTTTTTTTTTTTTTTTTTTTTTTTTTTTTTTTTTTTTTTCTACTAGTTCTAGATTTTAGAGAAGGTGTAACAGGTTTATATTCTTTCTGATAATGTTTTATAATTTAGACAAAAGAAGACTTTTCACAGCTTTTTTTTTTAATTTATTTATGTATTTATTTATTTTTTTACTTGAATATACTTTTCCAAATAAAAGGGGAAAAATTTTTAAAATATAAAGCAGTAGTAAGAGATTTAAATTTGACCTAATTAATCTTTAGGAACACTTAGTGTTTTGTCAAGCACCTGGCCTGATTGTAGCTGACAGCACACCCCTCAGTAATGCASGATTTGGTAGGAGAAGACCAATATACTCCTGTGAGAGTTAGAAAGGAGTTTAATAGAAATTGCACTAAAATCCATGGAACAGAGGAGTTTTGCCCTTGGAAATTTTATAGGCTGCCATAAGAGTTAGTAGAGAGGTGATCATTCTCCTCTAATCAATAGAGGATATCTTTCTGAAAGGTATGTTGCACCTCAGTCAGAAATTATTGAGATTATTACAGGAATTGCTGGGTTAAATTTTGTGGCCTTCATTATGCTGGAGATCAGATTAGATCGGTATARTTCGTTGTTTCTCTTCCTCAAATTTGTGAATATATCACATTTCCTGTAAAGAGGGGCAATAAAGAAACATGATTTAACTCTCACTGGCCTGTCTTGGTCAAATGGTTTGTGTCTGACAGTCTAATTTTTAACARTTTCAGTAGTTGCTGCAGAACCGAAAGTTTTACAGCACCTTATTTCCAAAGTTCATAAAGTTTACAAAAAGTCAGCAAATATTATCAGTGCTTTTAGTGTGTCCTTTGGCCCAACCAGCCCACGCTGTGCTGCTTTTGACAGAGGTCAGGACCCCAGCTTGCCAGCACTGTGTCCAGGGCATACGAACATTTGCATCTCCAACCCTAAAAAAGAGTATTTCCCCCTTTTTTATATTCCCCTCCTGTAACCAATCCTTCTGGTCTGTCTCATTTCACAGAAATAATTTTGAAAATTTCAAGTGATACGTTCTAATAATGATGGGCAGAGGGAGAATACTAACYTTTAAAATAGCTTCTGTGGGTGTTTGTAGATTTGCTGGATGTGTTTCAATGGATAAAGTTTTGTTATGTTAGATGAAGAGAGAAAGACTGTTCCTTCTAATCATTGACTATTTCTGTTATAGAATGCCTTCTTATTTTAATATATTTTATATTATAATGCATTTGAAGACTTTTTATGAAGTAGAATCTGCTGCATCTTTGGAAATTRGGTCCTGTGTGTTTTACTTTACATWTATAAAAATAAAAATATTCCCAGGTTAGCTGGAATTTGGAAATGGGTTGCACTGTGTATCTTTTTAAAATAAAAACCTTGCATAAAATATAAGGCAATCATTTGTCAACTTGATTTTTTTCAAATACTAAGGCATAAACAGAGAAAGCTTTGCTCAGTTTTGAGGCTAGTAATTGCCCAAATTAAGCACAAAAAAGGGAGGGCAAAAGTCCAAGCTTCGTACCTYGTAAGTCCTAAGAAAGGAACAGTAGTATTTTATGTTTATATGAAAAGCAATATTAAATGAAATCACGTGAAAACTTTATCTGTCGGTTAGAAATCATGCTCTGCRTAGTCACAATGTCAGATTGCTTTCTGACAGGATTTGTGATTGACAGGACTGCCCATATATACCACAACCGTATGGAACAGAGCTTCCCATGGACTGCCTATTATTTTGGTGTATGTTGTGTGAATTAACATCTATGCTGTATTTAAACTCATTTGCTCTCCTGTTGGTGTAACACTGGTAAATGGAAGCAGAAGTCATGACAAAAAGCCAGTTTTCAAGCTATCTGGAGCTCATTGCTGCTATGATCACTATCACTGAGGCAAGATTCCTGGGGAGCTGACAAAGAAATATAGCAAAAAGATRTTTATGAGAGCAAGCTTCAGAAGAATCACAACTGATTATATTTATTTTATTTTCACCGTGAAAGGTGATATCGCATGATTGCGTTCCTTCCTCTTTGTTTTTACCTGTTTTACTCAATTTATTAACAGTTTTCTGAAGGTGCAGCATTGATTTAAAATCCCCAGCATAGCCATAGCCTATTTGTACTGTTTGATCAAAACAAAAAGTCACAGGCTGACCCAAAAGTGTTTACAGTTTTCTGTACACAGCATCTAGTCATATAAAATAGCAGAATAGGTCAYGGGGGGCATGGTGTAAGTACAGCCTTGTGACTGAGTTTCTTTTTCTAAGGTTTTAAATTGTTCGCATAGGAACAGCTGTTGATCTCCTTCCATGCTAGTGATCAAAACCCATATTTCAGCTCAATTTGCTTGCATATTTTATTCCTACACACATGACAAAGGGGAGTAAAGTGTCCCGTTGCTGTGGGTGCTGACAGAGGAAGCCCACTGTACTTGAGAACAGGAGAATTATTATCCCTTTCAGTGCAAAGAAAAATGTCACCAACATGGCACACACCATGGCAGCAGTGTACAAGCTGACACTGGGCTTGGAAAGTACCAACGGCAACGTGGGCCAGAGGAGAAACAATCTGCTAAATGCTTCTGTCTTGAATGCATCTGGAGAATATTGACTGCATTTATCAGAACTGACTTTAAAGGACTAAAGAATAATTGATTTCATTTCTAGCACAMGTAGAGTCTCACTGCTTGTCCAAGCAAAGGATGTAGAGCTGCCACAGGAAGAGTACTGAGTTTTTTCTTTCCTACTGACCATGTGCAGAGTTGAACATACCTAGTAACCCTCTGTACGTGAGCATTGCCCGGCTAAAGTCCCAAGGAGGACTTTGACCCTTGTCTGTCATTTCAAAGTTTTTGACTTTCCTGAGAGTATTGCATTAGAAATTGTGCAGTCATATGTGAAACTGTAGGTGGGGTGAAGTGTCAAAGAATTCTTTGTTACACAGCTCCAAATGTATCTGCACTCTGAAGCTCAGCCCTTTTACAGCCGCTTGGTAAGGCTGGTTTATAAACTTCCTGCCACCTCCCTGATCTCCCTTCCTTCCTGCTGCCAGCCTCATAATCACTCTCTCTCTCTCTCTCTTTTTTCCACTCCCCAACTTCTTTCTATGGCACTAATTCCGTATATTCTATTACATATTTTGGGGTTTTTTTCCCCCTGCTGTAGCTGCCACCTTTGTTCTTGGCACAGTGTTTACCCCAGTATGTGCACGTACTAAATAGCTAGGAGTTGTTGGGCTYCTTCCTCCTCCTCCACAGCTGTCTAGATTTACCTGTGCATTACTTGCCTGTTTAATACAAGGAGGGTGATGGGTATCTGCCCTGTACTTTCACATTCTTCCTTTAACTGCAGTGAATCTAGTCTTCCACTGCAGCATTGTGCTCATATCTGGAGGACTGGAATTGATGTGCTTAAAAAAAAAAAAAATCAATTTGTTCCTTAGCCTTCCCTTACCACATTGTCCTACTGACTTCACTGAATAAGCTGCATAAGTTTTTGACCTTATTCAGCTGCCTCAATAGCTGCTACCTATAGCTGATTTTGTCCTGTGCTGTCCTCATTTTCCTTGCTTTCTTGTCTTCTTCTTTATTTTCTATTTTCTATTAACTGTTTTCTTGWTACTTTCCATTATATCTCTCTCTCATCTCTTTCCTTTGCTATTGTCTTCAGATCTCCTTCTTTGCTTCCGAAATTGCTGTCCCTCTCCAGTTAAATTTGCTGTTCTGAGTGTGCTGGCAGCAAAGTGAAATGTGATGAAAACCTGATCTCAGAAGGGTTYTTTGCTGGCATATCACAGATCAGGTCTGTGGTAAATCTTACTTTGCTTCCAATGCACTAATTGAATACAGGGGAGCGGGACAGCGGGGGGCAGAAACAGAAGACAGGGGACTCCTGACARGGGCTTTCTCTAGGGGTAGGCGTTCAATTAGCATCCCTTATTAGACAGCAAGTGCTAACTGCTCACAGACAATGCAGTACTAGATCATTCACGGATGGAAAAGCAATGGATATTACATCTTTGGATATTCAGGCACACGCTGAATTTCGTGCCTGCTTTTGCCTGTATTTGTTAGCCTGGAGCTTGTGTCTTCARGCACTGGTGGTCTTACGATGCTTGTTGTGATCCTGTGAGATCAAATGATACTGGATTTGTGTGYGTTTGTATTTTTCTGTTAAATTGCTTTATAAGCAGCTGAAAAATATGTATTATATTTGCTGAATTACTTTTCCTTGTAAGCAATTGTAGTAATTGCCAGAGAAAGGCTAGGAWTTTGATGATGTACAGAGATATGTAATCTCAAATCAGAGGCAATTATAAAGAGAAGAAAATTGGCTGCTGAAACTTAAAATGAAAACAGACATAAGCGGATTGGGAAACTAATTTGTAAGAATTTATTTTTTTCGTTATTAGGATATTATTTCTTTCATAGAAATATTTTAAAAATTRGATGTAGCCAAAGCTAAGATACCTATCACTTGATCACTAAGTCACATAGTATTAAGTCTCCAAAGATGAGCTGCAAAGATAGAGGCCAGGTAAATACATGCTTGTTTATACACTGCAAAAGGTCAAATATCTTGTCTTCCTGCACACTTAGTCTCTTGTGTTTATTTTTATCATTTGTTTATTTATTTATTGTTTGAGACATCATAACGAGGAAATTTTGCTATTTGGAGGCATAAACAGGAAAGAAGCCAAGAGCTGTTGAATTTCATCAGAATCTTCCCTGACTCTGGATTTTACTTCAGCTTTTGTTTGCTTATTTTTATTTTTAACTTCTGTTTTGTGTTCTGGAGATCTATTTATATTAATAATCATTTCTGATTTGTAGGATATCTTTGGATTTTCTCCTTTCTAAACTGTCAGTATGTATTTCTTTTACAGAATTCTCTGAAGTTCCAGCAAAACATTAGATACCTTCTTAAATTAAACAGACACCTGAATGCTTTGCTAAATGCAGTGATTTTAAAGTTAAGCCAGTGCTGCTCTGGTTTATTGAGTAAGTTCCTATATAGACACAGCTTAATTGAGCAACCTCTCATGCCATGGCTCAGTTCTACAGGAACATTCACATTTCTAGCAGAGGTGTCTCTTAGGCAGCCCTAGCTTAGGATGGTATAGATGACTGCCTAACCTGGAGATAGTCAAGGCATCTCCTATGTATTGTCCTGCTCCTCCCAAATATCACAGAATCACAGAATGGATGAGATTGGAAGGGACCTCTGGAGATCATCTAGTCCAGCCTCCTTGCTCAAGCAGGGTCACCTAGAGCATGTTAAACAGGGTTGCATCCAGGTGGGCCTTGAAAATCTCCAGAGAAGGAGACTCCACAACCTCTCTGGGCAACCTGTGCCAGTGCTCTGTCACTCTCACAGGAAAGAAGTTCTTCCTTATAATCAGGTGGAATTTCCTGTGGTTCAGTTTGTGCCCATTACCTCTTGTCCTATCACACGGAACAACGGAAAAGAGTCCAGCCCCACCCCCTTGGCACCCCCCCCTTCAGGTATTTGTACACATTGATCAGATCCCCCCTCAGTCTTCTCTTCCSCAGGCTRAASAGGCCCAGCTCTCRCAGCYGTTCCTCAYAGGGCAGGTGCTCCAGCCCTCTGATCATCTTTGTACCCCTACGCTGGACTGTCTCCAGTAGCTCCATGTCTCTCATCCAGCCCAGAACTGGATGCAGTACTCGAGATGAGGCCTCCCCAGGGCTGAGTAGAGGGGCAGGATCACCTCCCTCGACCTGCTGGCAACACTCTTCCCAGTGCACCCCAGGAGACCATTGGCCTTCCTGGCCACAAGGGCACATTGCTGGCTTGTGGTCAACTTGTCATCCACCAGCACTCCCRGGTCCTTCTCTGCAGAGCTGCTCTGCAGAAGGTCAGCCCCCTGCCTGTACTGGTGCCTAGGGTTATTTCTCCCTAGGTGCAGGACCCAGCACTTGTCCTTGCTGAACCTCATATGCATTTTGCATGGTGTAATCTGCACTATTTATGGCAAACCAAGTCTTTTTTCCTTTTCCAGGGAACAGATTAATATTGAATGTCCCTCGTCATAGCTGGGGAGAGCAGTAAGATTTTTCTCCTATTGATAATACAGTTGAGGTGAGCTAAGGGAAAAAGCCTCTGCCCCATGGTGCAGCCTTTTAGGCATCATCTAGTTACTTGGTGTCAATTTGTAGCTACTGTTTTGCCTGCAGGAGGAGATAACTTTTTTCCACACATTTTGCCACTTCAGCTAAAGTATCCTTCCCAATCTTGACAGCAAGAGCAGAATGACAAAATGGTACCTAGACATTGCTATATTGCTGTTCTTAGGATTAAATAGTCTTTGGTTTAGATATCCTATAAATAATTGAGACAGGCAAACTCTTTGTGAATTAAAACTACTTCCAATTTCTAAGTGGAACAGAATGACTGCTGTAAAAGGTATCTAAGGTTTGTGATGTTTCCTTGTTGTATAGTAAAATAGATTAATGTTTGGGGCTTATACGCTATTACAGTCAAATTGCTGCTCTAAAGACAGTTCATGACTGTAATGTCTTATTAAACTACTGTGATCCAGTTTGTGTTTCTGCTGGCTTCTTTCCTCCTACTGCAATTTAACTGATATATGTTTTTAAAAGCCTATTACTTTGCATAAAATTGTTTTCTGTTGTTTAATTTCTCATATATACATATTAGAGCATGCTCTCTCTCTGAAGGAAAAGTGGGGCAAGGAAAGGTCTCCTTGCTAGTGACCACCAAGAATTTTGAGACCTCAGGTTTTGCTTCCAGCTCTGCAACTTATATGACCCTGGGAAAGTGATGAACCTCTGTACAAAATGGGGAAAATGATCATCATTTATCAGGCATAAACCAGCTAAACTAAGTTTAGTAAAAAGTAGCTATACTTAAGAAATTCTGCAAAGTGGTTTGAGATCCTTGATAAGTAGATTTACACATTTGCACTGAATCAAGAGAAGCAGATGGAGCAAAACATTAAAATAGTAAAGGAGAGAGGTTACAACTGAGTAAAATGGAAAAAGTGAAAAAAAGAAAAACATGAGGTACAGAGAACAGAGAGGTTGGGAGAGGAATAGGATGATGGAACCAATGATCAATTGGAAGCAATCAAGTAGTAAATGCTGTGGCTCCACAGAGTTAAAAGAGGAAGGACATCATTAGGATAAAGATGTTTGTCTAGCTACTAAACTGATGAAGCCAAAGACATTTCTGAACTTTGGGATCAGCTGTGGTGATTAGCTTTCTTCAAAGAGCAAAGAAAAAGATAGTGCAATAATGTATGAAAATCAAGAAAGGATTTTTTTTTCCTATGTATTTTTTACATCTTGCTTTAAGAGCTACAACCTATCCCAGAATTAAATAATTTGAAGGAGACCACCCATCATTATATTCAATTAGATGAGAACGATAAGTGATCTCAGCCCTCACTTAAGAATCATGTAGTTTTCCCTACTGTCCACTACAAAGAATCTTCCACTCCTCTACTTCAGGCATCTTGAACTGGCTGATAAACATTAGCAAAGTTTTTGTTTGTTTATCTGTTTGTTTGATTGTTTTTATTTTCTTTCGGTTCCTATACTATGTTTTTCATTATGATCTGCCARTATTCATTTCACATGCCAGTTGTCATGTCTAGGAGTACTGTGTGTTCTGAAATCATTCTCCATGTCCAAATACTGTTTTTACCAGTATTCTTATTTAATGAAAAAGTAATATAATTTTTTATTACCAAGTTGCTTCTTCAACATTAAAAAAGATCTGTAATATCTTTTTCCCTGTTTTAGTGTAACATGTTTTTAGATGGCTGTCTCTGCTTTTACTGCTGCTGAACAAGATTTCTCTGTTTGCTGTCACAAAAAGATCATTCTTTTCAGTGGTGAGATGCAGCAGCTGATGACAGTCTGAATGAATAGCAAATATGAAAAGAGAAAGTATGGAAAATAAATTTTTCTGTACAAAAGTATATATTAGACTAAGGCAGGTGAGAAGCTTAGTGACAGAACATACCTTGCTGCAATATTTATCAGAAAATCATCCAGGATGTTTTGAAACATTTTTAAGTTAGACATTCTTAAATTGGGTACACCAATTGTGGACACAGAGGTTTTTTCTGTTGTTYTTTTGTTTGTTTGTTTGTTTTTTGTTTCCACAAACAACTGGAAATCCATTGCAAAATGCTTTATTACACCAAAGAGTTAAGAACAATTTAGCGGGTAGCTTGGCATCCTGTCGCCATAACCTCTGCCTGCCTGGAACCCATCCAGATAGTTTGTATGAGAAGCCCTTGGACAGGCTCCATTTGTTCCCAGTTCCAACGGTATCATCCAAGAAAGCAACTCTACCGTGTGCCGAGCACCATCAGTTCCTATTAACTTCAGTTTAAGTGAAGGGGCACAGCCCTTCTTAGGAGACACAAAGTAGTGTCAGATCAGATTCTTAAGATGAAATTCAGTTCTTGTGCAGAGCTCTGCAGAAGGTCTGCACAAAGCCTATGTATCATTTAAGTGCCACTTAATTCTTTATAATGGAGCTTGGAGTGGTTTCCAAGAGTCTGATAGTCTTTTTGCTGTCTGTCTGCATAGGGCTGAATTTCACCCCTAGTGAATATATACAGTAAAAATGCAAAGATACTGCCTCAGGAAGTACATTGTATTCCTTTGCTTTGACTAGTGTAACTCAGTTTAAATTACTGATGAAAATTCCTGATAATACGCTGATAAAATTGTGCTATACTTTGTTCTGTAGATTCCGTATTTTGTTTCACTGTGACATTCTGCTATGATGGGCAAACTGAAAAGCAGAAATGCAAGAATAGGCATAATCGCACAGATATGGCCATGGCCTGGGCACTGGGAATGCATGTGGCTGCATGCACTCAACAGAAAAATATGCCTGTAAAAACTTCATTTTGTAAAGAAGTGTGAGGGTACCTGCGTGCCCTGCTCTTTGCAAATGGCCTGGGTGGCAGTGCCTGTTAAGAGGGGGAATGTGAGTGTGAATTGT
>NW_028185038.1:2108637-2154672 GCF_003343005.1 Rhea americana | reverse complement strand
GTGTGTGCGGGGGTGGATTAGTTATGGAGGAATGTTTAGGAATTTACAAGTTAACATTGTGCGGGTGCCAAGTACTGTGGTTAGCGTTTAGTGCTATTCATATTGATCCTGAATGTATAATTCACTGATTGCCTAGCATTAATAAATTAATAAACCATTTTGATCTTGATTTACTTTAAACCAGATGAACTGAGTAGGTTCCCCTCCTCCCTCACTCCCCCACCATGCAACAATAAGATGTTTGAATTCTCAGGGCCTAAGTTTGTCTGTGCATTTAACACAGAAATGTTTAAAATGTTGTGTTCYGTAAAATTCTCTTGATGTCCTAAATTTGTGTGGATATAGCCAATACCCTGAGCAAGGACTCCATATATTTGTGATATAACGGATAGATCCATTCTGAGGAAGCAACCAAGCAAATACTAAGAGTAGTTCACAGAAAAGAGAAATATTTTTTAAAGATTAGTTAAAATTATATTTCCAGGAAAACCTGCCACTGGAGACAGTAGAGGCAATCTAATATGTATTTTGGAGTTTAACTGACTATTCAGTYTTTCAGTGATTCTTCATATTGTTGAGATGTTGACAGAAACAGCCATTTTGATATGTGAATTGCAAAATGTGTGAATGCAGATGGGTGAGTTTTGTTGTTARTTTACTGAGCTTTTTCAGTAAAGCACGTAACTGGATGCATGCCTTTCCTCAGGAAGAATGAGACTATTAGCTGTTACATAGGAGATTTTACCCTTGAAAACTGCTATGATCCAGTTCTTGGTAGAGTAGTGCCTATGGACCCCAAGCACAATCCAGATTTATTTATAATATGTGCTATAAAAACTTTGTGAATCTTCTTCAAAAAAAWTTGTGGCTATGAAAATTGTTTGGGAGTAATTCCTTCAGTGGTATAAATTGCCTAATGATCAGTGCCAATTCTTATRTAGAGGTTTGGGAGCTAAAGTATTTTTTATAATGAAAATCTTAATATGAATTTCAGATTGAGCTTTCACTGAAATAAATCAGTGTTCATTATGTTGCTAGAGCTCACCAGCAATTGTACTGGGACTGAGGACGCAAGTTGTTCACATCAAAATATTGGAATGGATTTTATTAAAAGACTTTAAATTATAGTTCTATTTGTTGCCATGTTCTAGTAGCATTGGGAATTGTATTCTTAAGTAGTTTCAGACAGAGGAAGTCAGGGAAATAGTGATGCTGAATCTCACGTTCAGGTGAGCAGGGACAGCTGGAACTGCTACCAGGTTAAAAAGGCCTGCTTTTAAGCCCCTTGGACCCAAAATTAATTTGGAGCACCATAAGCTTCTTGTACACTTATCTTTCTAAACATTTCCCCTGTGTTTCTTTTTTTGTTGGGTTTGTGTTTGCTGAAGATCTGCTGCATGAGAATGGTGTCACACATCACCATAGGGGAAGACAGTCTGTGTCCTCGTATATGGAATATCTCAGTTGTTCTGCCCTTTTATGCTTGAGCACATGTACGAAGGAATTAAGGTGGGAGAGATTTCTCAAGGTGAAGCCCAAGACTATTGAGATCATCTCTGAAGGAACTGAGGACAATTTTCTATGCACTAAGAACCTTATCTCATTCTAGTCTCAGTAAAAGATAAAGTGTTTTGGGGTCCTTAGCCTTATTTAGCATGAACATATGATACCATTCAAGTGAGCGCACCTCTGTATATGTATTCCAAACTCAACACTCCACCATAAACTTTTGACTACAGAGAGAGAATGAAAGAATAATGAAATGTTAGGTATTAGTCGTAATGCTTGATACTCTGCCAGAAGGAACTCAGATACTGCAGAGGGGAACACAGACACACACAAAAAAATTACCTTCCCCCCCACTTTCCCTCTCTGAAGAAAAAAAATCTTTGCCTACAGCTCCTCTACACCTTGTTTAATGCAGTCAGAGCTTTGTTGTTCCAAGATTGCTTGCTACGTGACCTTGAGGAGATTTTGCAGAAACAGCTTGCCAGAGACACCAGGTGCTAGCAAGAGCCACAAAGCATGCATCACGGTGCCTTGCAGTGAGGGAGCTGCCTGGCGACTTCCTTTCCCCTGTAATAACAGTGTAATAAGGTTTATGCTTCAGTCTTTTCCCTCTGCTTACTCTCTCCTTCCCCACAATTTCTTAGCCTTTACCTCTTTAATATTTGTCCTTCTTACATTCTTCATTCGTGCCCCTAACCATGCCTACTGCTTTGAGGATCACAGTTCCACAGTCACTGCCATTCCCGTGTTTATTGTAGCTTTTCTCTCACCAGGGTGTCTTTCATGTCTATTTGCTCTGCAAACTCTTTAGGATAAGAACTGTCTGTTCAGGTTTGTACAGGATCTAACACAATGGATCTCAGTTTAAGTCACTTTTGGATATCATAGTGATTAATAATAACAGTAAATCTTCAGTTATTAGCACCCTCAACGATAAGGGGGMGTGGAATTAGAAAATTAGGTAACTTTTATGTTCTTTTTGCTTACAAGAGGGTTGTCTTGTGTTTTGCTGWTGTTTTTTAGGTTCTATTTTTATTATGAAATTGTTTGACACAGCAGGTGTTGTAAATAATTTTGYAAATTGCCTCAGGCTGCCTACATCATAACCTATGGCTGCATTATCAGATGATGAAAATAGACAACTCTAACAAGAAAGTGTTCAGAGATAAGTGAAATGTGAACCCTTCTGCCAACTGTTCTTGTTCTTTTCTTCCATAGCAAGAATTATCAAAACAAAACAGTGGTGTGAAATGCTTCCATGTTTAGAAGGAGAAGGCTGTGATTTGCTAATCAATAAATCAGGCTGGACCTGCACACAACCAGGGGGACGGATAAAGACAACCACGGTAGGCCACTTGTCTTTATATTACTTCAGCTTCTCTTTCACTGTAGTTTACTGAAAAATAAAGAATGAGATTTTTAATTGTGCTTCAGCACAGATATGTAAGGTCTGATGCCTTACAATTAAATTATATGCCCAAATAGGCTCATTGAAATACATATCTGTGCTAACATAAAGATGAGAAAAATGTATAGTTCCCACAGTTGCTAAAAGTGGGAATTATATACAAGTTTACTTGAAAGAGACTAGTGGTTTATAGAACATTTCTATTGAGCCTGAAGACTCTGTGGTTTTGCTTTATTGTACAAGAATTTTCTTATGCTGAGAAGTGTAGGGCATAAAACTGAACACATCAGTTCAGCATAGTGAAAAGAAAGCTTTCATCAGGAACTGGGTAGGAAATAGTTTTGCTATTCCCACTATACTGAAAAAGCAAGTTTCACAGACAGCTTTCGATGAGACAATGAGTGAGGCCTATGGAAAACATAATAAGAGTGTCCTTCTTTTAGCTTCCTTTTGGTCCTAGTTTGGTGATAAAACCTTCAAATATCTGATACGGTGTCCTGGGTTCACTTGAAGAAATTGTAATGAAGCTGACAGTRTATATGGCAGTGATAGTTTCTGAGGCCTAGATTTCTAGAATATGTTCTCAAACATCAATAATTCTTTGGCTTGAAAAAATGGAAAAGATCTGAAAAGGTGTAATAGAGCAACATTCTGAGAGCTTGGTAGACCTCTTGAAATGACATTTTTCTCACTATAATTTTTTTTTTAGGTTTACAGGGAGCTTGATCCTATAAGTGCAATTTCAAGTATATCTCATCTTAAGCTCTACTTGCCATTCTATCATAAAAATACTTATTAGTGAGGAGTAAATTAAGGCGCATCATGCCCTGCACAATTTTTTGTCTAATCAGGAGATAGACACTATGCAAATCCTTCATTGTTTTCGAATGCCTGTATTTGGGAAAATTAGCATGTTTTCACTTTTAAAAATGAAAGAAGATTAGTGATATATTATGAAATATCTACAAACAAACTTCATGAATTGTGATCACTATTTTGATACTCCTGCATTTGTCAGACATAATTTGCTGAATTGACAGCACTACAGAATTAACTCACTCTTTGAGGTGTTACTGAAATATTATTTACCTTTAGATCTTTTTCATTCAAGTTATGTAATGGTGACATAAAAACAAAGGTAGAAAATAAATGTTTGAAGTAGTAACAGGAACTTCCAAGGGCAAAGAGACCTAATATTATGATCACTTTGGCATACCAAAAATAGTGTCTTAAATCTCATGAACGCAGTATTTTCTATACTAAAGGTAAAGCAGAAAACTCGTGTACTGTGGCACATTTCCAGTGATCCTTACAGTTTTTTATTTGATGTTTATGCTAATGACTGAGTAATGTAAGCAAACAGAAGATCTATGCTTCGGTATCTATCTTTAACAAAGTGATCCAGACTCAGTTTATATCCTTTCGGGTTTAACACCAGAAGCCCAATTTTGAACTCTTAGTTGTTTGCGTAGCCCTTTATTACTACTGACATGAACGGAATTACTCATGATTTTGATTAACATAAATAAAATCATAATCATGTCCCATCTTGTTAAGATTATGGCTATAGCAAGTGCAATGTTATTAAGCATACTCTATCCTACATGGAGATGTGGTTGTCATCAGTGAGGAGAGGTTCRACCAAGAGCCAGCTGTAGAGCAGCTCTGATCGTAAGCCATGATATAACTTGAAGCAGCTTTCAACAGTTGGTATCGCATATACAGACACATGAACACACACACACAGTGCTTTTCAGTCAAGCCAAACTAGCAACTCAGAGTGTTTCAAGAAGCTCTGAATCCAGAAGGATGGTGTGTAGAGGGGGCAACAAAATAAGAAACAACCCCAAGCTGTAATATACACTATTACTAAAATCAGAAATGTATGTTTGGTCTGTGGCTGCTTGGTTGAGGAGTAAGGGAAATTTTGGAAAACTGTGTCTTACATTATTAACCCTATGCAGTGCATGCCTATGATAAAACCCATTTAAAAACAAACAAACAAACMAACCGTCAAACAAATAAACAGAAATACCAAGAGGCATAATTTCTTATAGCAGTATTCTTAGGTCAGCAGCTGCTGTTGCAGTCAAGTAACTTCTATTTCTTCTCCTAAGCAACACAGCCGAGCTGCCTGGCCAATGCTGGCACCTAAGTATAGCAGAAGGGATTAGCAGTATCCTGGGAAGGGCCAGAAAAATGATCAGAAACCTTGGGGTAGTTAATGTCCAAATATATTAAGTGTATTACTACACATTAATTGTCTGATATTCAGTTGAAATAATTCTTGACCATATCTCTAGTAATAGAAGAGTGAGGTTCTTAATTTGTTAACTTTCAATTTGGACACACTGTTGTTAATCTAATATTTTCAGGCCTTTCCTGCAAATGCGAGTTTGTACCTTGAAGATACTTAGCAGCAGGTCTTGTATTATCATAGGGGTGATACATAACGTAGCGGAGACATCACTGTTTGGTATATGCTGAAGAAAATCATTTGCTACCTTCCTAAAAGCAGAACAGTATTGAACTCTGATGGACTGGGAGCAGCTGTCATGATGATACCAACTCTTACATTCATTTCAGATGTCTGTGTAGAAGTACAGCTTTTAAGTATTGGTATTAGAAGTAGCACATGAAAAGGTAGTAGTGGTGGAAACCTTGTCCAGGAAATGAGTCACTTTTTGTGTGAGAATATACTTTAGGACATAGAGTTAAACGTGCTTCTGCCAAAAAAAAAAAAGAAAAAAAAAGAGGAAGAAACAAGATTCTCTCCATAATGAGTTCAACATTTAATGGTTTTTTTCTATGAAAACGCCAAGCAAACAGCAAATGAAAATACCCTTTTCTCCAAAGTGTAAGCGCAATTTCCGTAAGTTGCTTGGAAAGTGCTTGCTGCCACTCTATGCTTTGTGTTAAAATTGTTTAGACTTTCTATGCAGAGCCAGATTTTTTTCAATGCCTGGCACTTTTTGTAATCACCACTGAAAATAATGCAACCAAATCAGAATTCTCTCCTCACATGAGTAGCAGTGTTTTTTTATCCATTTTGTGCTCACTTTGCACAGCTATAAATGAYTACACAAGGTGCAAGGCAAAGGAGAATCAGACTCAAAGTAAACTCTAAATGGATCTGGATGTCACTTCTGCCCTGTCATCCTTTCTACAAGGTGTGAATGAACCAAGGATTTTTCATCTGCTAAGAGCCTTTTAGAACTGAGGATTGACTGGGCTTACTGCCAATCTAAATATTAAGCAGTCGACTGTCAATACAAGGAAACAATATGGCAACTTGTAAAAGAAGATGCTTATAAGAGAAGAAAGCAAGCGAATACTACACAATTGTTAGCACTTTGAACATACTAAGCACTTTCATATAACAAATGTCCCTACAGTCATTTTGAAATCACCTGCTTTAAAAAAATTTGTTCTACTTTTGCTGTTCTTTTTACTCATTCAATTATTTTTAAAAAGGAAGCTATTCAAATTTTTCCAAAAAGTATGTAGCTTCAATAGTGCCAGAATATATGTCTTTCCCCCCTCCCCCAGATATTGCTGCTCTTTTATATTTCAAGTACAAAACTTGCCAGTGTCTAAATGAGAAGATACACAATGTATTGGCTTTACAGGGGARATTAATTTTAGCACCAGAGTGTATATATGTTGTCAATGATCCATCACTACCTAATTGTTACTTAATTAATTCCTTCTTCTACATGATGTGATTTCAATGCATGGAGCTTAACAGAACATTCATGCGCCAGTTCCTCAGTAGCTAACCTTTCTAAACCTTTGCGATTTTACTGCTAAATTAGCTGAAGTGGGAAATTAAGAAATGAAGAAGCTAAGAGAGAGCTCACAGTGGATAAAAGGTGTAATTACTCTGACATGGAGCTGAGTGCTTAGCTAGTAAAATTTACTAAGGATCCAGCTTCACCAAGGGACGTGACTTCTTTAATAGAGTTTACTTACACACAGAGCAACTTAACATTCCTTGCCATTAATATAAATGACACGCTGGCTGGGTTGGAAAGGCAGTTTGTTCCTTACTCTGAGAAATACCATAGTTGTTTGTATTGGCTGCAATTTAAATGAAGATTTTTCTGCAGATCTTTATCATACACAGTTGTATGATAAAGATAAATTAGATAAGAAATACTAGCTTGTTTTTCATCGATTTACCAGCAATGTGTCCTCATTCATATTATTTCATTCAATTTTCAAAGTAAAAAGAAATATATATATACATATGTTACATATTTGTAACATACTTGAGGATTTACTTTCTTTTAGACTGAAGACCTGGAAATGTCCTGAGGCCATGGTCTAGTGGTCTGAGCTTGGGACTGGGAGCCAGAAACTCCTGAGCTCTAATCCCGGCTCTGACAGTGACTTCCTCTGTGGCCTTGGGTAAGTCACTAAACATCTCTGCCTCAGTTTCCCCAGCAGTAAACATAAAATTAACATTCCTTAACTACCTAGCCCAGTGAATTTGGAAGTCCTGAGTTCATATTTTAAGAGGTTTATAAATTCAAAGTAAATTAAAAATACAAATAGTTATTTATAAATGTTCTTGTCAGTGATATTTATGTTGTTTTTAGGTACTCACATAACTCTGGCATTCCTGTACTTAGCTTCTGCTATATCCTGATCTGAATATTTCTAGGTGTGTATTTCACATTACCAAAGGTCAACTGATTTCTTTTGGTTAAGCTGTTTTGGGGAGTTTGTTGATGTTCCCCCAGTGTCATTTTTGGACATCATACTCACCCAAATAAACCTTCACCCTTTACCAGATTAAAGCAGTGGAATGATTCAGGCATGCCATGCCATGTCATGGCAAACATGCCCTTTTGTATGTGGAGTGACAGTTTATGGAACAGATACATTATGCATTTGATCCACTTATCAGCAGTTCATCCACCCAGTTCCCTCACTGACCTAGCTGTAGCAGGAATACTACATACAGACCAAGAGTACAGAGAGTATTTTTCATAAAGTTGGTGTACCCCTTCATCCTGATCCAAAGATTTGTCATAAGAAACAAGCAGGAAAATATGATCCTGAATTTTCCATTACTCATGGCCAAGATGGTTCAGGGATCAGAAYCTTTAGCTGTATTTAAGCTGAGTGATCAGAATGCTTGTCCGTATATATACACAATAGTAAGTCCAAACTCTTCTCAATCTTCTTTTTTTTTTCTCTTTGTGGCCCTCATCCTAATGGCATCGTGATGCCTTGTGAGGGGTGCTCTCACCAGTAGCAGAGGTATCAGGGCTCTATAAGACACCCTTATGTGGTGAGACAGATCATTTCCTCAGSTTGATGCTCTTGCTGACCATTGTTGGTCATGCTCATTCTGAATTTCTTGCTGGAAGTCGAGTTTAAGAAATGTCGCAGTCATTAATGTTACTACAAAATGTCTATGTTCTTAACATCTGCTGTCAGTTGTCTAGACAATCATAATCTCTGAGAGCATTGCTTCATCAAGCATTATGTATAACATAGGCCTCTAGGAATAACACAGGTCTTGGTAGGGTGGTCCTGAAATTGCACCTGTGACAGGAGTTCTTTAAGGTGTGTGGTCTACATGTATAGTCAGTTCCTGCTCTCTCTTTCTCTTTCCTCCAGGGTCTTTCCCAGCATGCGTCTGCAGTTAGAGTGAACTTCCCTATATATGTTCTACAATATGYGTTCATACACTAAGTTGAGGAAGGGCAGGACATGAACATCTCTTCTGTAGATATTGTTAAGTTTAAAAACTCATGATATTTGCATATTTGAGCATACTTATGTACTGCCAGAACTAGATTACTGATAATTAACCTCTCATTCTGAAATAATTGCATATCTACAGAATCAACTCTAGACATGATTTAACTGAACCTTATAATAATATTTTTGATTAATTTGATATTCCTCCTAATAGTGCTAGCGTTGAGTTTTGTATTATAAGTGAAAATATCTATTCTTGATATGTCACATCCATGTGTTCTATTGTACATGCTGTAGATTTGTATCACTGGCAATTAGATTCAACTAATTATTTATTCCATGGCTTTCAAGAAATGTCTGTGCTGTGAACAGAGTTTCCTTTGCTTTAACTCTGTACAGTCGTGTCATCATTTACATATAGGTCATCATTCTAGTACWGGGAGTGGATTTCCTTCTGTTAATTTTCAAGCAAGTTACATTTGTGTTGGATGTCTTACATCTCTGCGAGGTAAAAAGCCGTGTTTCTAACCCTTGTTTTAGATAAGTGTAACAATTTGAGACAAGCTTAAAAGAAAAGAAATCGCTTCTTTACTGTGAAGGTGATTGAACACTGGAACAGATTGTCCACAGATGTTGTGGAGATATTCAGAACCTGGGAGATATTCAAAACCTGTCTGGACATGGTCCTGGGCACTCTGCTATGGGCAACCTTGCCTGAGCAAGGGGTTGGACTAGGTGATCTCCAGAAGCACCCTCCAGTCACCTTCTTTGGTTCTGTGATTTTGTAGCACAGCAGCTGAGGGCCACGCAGGATACGCTAGGTCACAGGATGGCTATGTTAAGCCACTAAATCCCATTCCTCGTCCGCTAAACCTGGCAGTTTCATGCAGTGTTGCCCACTCCTGCCACTCCTAAAGTGGTTTGGTATGATTTGTGATAGATTGACATTTGTCTGAAAGTTCTAATTTCTTGTATGAATATGAGAACATAAATTTTAATTTAATAAGTGATTGCAAAAAGAGACTATTTGGGAAAACAAACCTGAAGAATACTCTGCAAGTTCTTGATTCATTGTGAGTAACCTAACAGACTGTTTTTTAAAAGTTGATTCAGAAGATGCTCTCTGCCATGTAGATGAACTGGAGAGGACTGTAGGATATGTTGGATATATGGAAGAAAAATCTGATTTTGATAATGCAACTGGGGAGAAAAAATGGGAAAGCTTCAACACAGAATTTGAGAAATAGTTCTGTGTGGTTTTTTTTTTTTTTGGATACTATTTTCTCACATTGTCCACAGCTAGTGTATCAGAGGTTTTAATCCACTAGTTTCCAATTCAGTATTTTTTGGGCATGGACGTAGTAGCTACCTTAAAATTCAAGATAAAAGACTAAGCGGAAAACATTGTCCCCAATTTATAGTTCAGATCAATCAACAATGACAAAAGATCAGAGATCTCAGATTTTCTTCATTGTATATTTTTATATAGCCTGTAAAGTTTCTTTCTTAATCTTTAAGTATAGAGCAGGAAAAAAAATATTGCAACTACAAGAACAGAAATAAACTTGTGGGATTTTCTTTTTGACACTATAAATCAAAGAGTGTATAGTTATATACTCATGGTTTTTGATGGGCATTTAGTGGGAAACAATGACGGCTGCAAACTGGTGTGTCATATTAACATCAAGAATTTAAAATGATACTAAAAATATTATACATCAATTTCTCACAGTGTGAATATTCATGGTACAAATGTTAGAAGATGAATCTGTTACACATATATATCTATTTTGAAATATTTCTTTCTTGAGAATGCCCTCAAAATGTTCTGTTAAGTCATGCAAAACAAGCTATAATTCTTGGACTGAACAAAACAGTCAATGAATAAAGAACATGAAATAGATGTGATAGTACAGGAATTTTGATAGTTCTTTTGATGCATTATTTTTTAAAATCACTCTTGAAAATTTATTCAGGAATGCCTATCCCATTGGAAACTGTCATTTCAACAAGAAACTGACTGAAGTTGAGGAGCTTTAAACCACACATAATAATAGTTTAAAAAAACTGCATTGATGTAGGTCAAGGTGGCYCAGGAAGTGACAGATTTGAGAAAGGTATAATTTTAGTTTATTAGAAATGTTTTCAAAAGCATAAAAGATATTAAGTCCTTAAGTGATATTRAAAATATGTGGAAAGCAGGCACATAACAGACATTTGTGTTTTTCTATATTCTCCTGCTACATTTTCATTAAACATCTGGAATATCGCTCTGATACTTAGCAGCATTATGTCAGCACACAAGTTTCTTTACCCTGGGAGCAGACCTCAAGGATAATGTTGGCTGTTTATCAATCTAGTTAGCTCCTACCTGTGAGAGTTTGTTCTCATCTACTTTTCCTGTTCACATGCATATAAACATCTAGGGTATGCAGGAAGGCAGTTCGACTTGCAGAGTTACTGTAACATGATAATACCGTGGTGAGACTTGTGTTTCATTAGACATGAGCCATCTCATTACATGATTGAGACAGAAGGTTGGAAGTGAATAAGACTAGCTGATACTTGATCCAAATAAAACCAGGCAACGAGGGTGGGACAGGAAAACAAAGCAGCAAGATATAGAGGAATTGGACCTTTGTTTCAACTAAAAGTGCAGCTTCACGGTAGCCTAAATCCATGTAATTCCAGACTGCCCCAGACCCGTCCTCACTTCCCCTCCCCCCCCCAGCTATACATGCCTGACTTCTCTTATGGGTAGACACTAAGTGCTTTTGGAACTGCCTGSGAATGCCAAACAAGAGTCACTGTTTTTGCCGGGTTAGTTTTCAGCCACATCARATCCTGAATACAGTCCTCCAGACTTGCACAAGTACAAATGCTGCCTCAAGGAAGGGATGGGAATACATAGTTTAGGTGGAAGAGGSAGTCGAACAGGACTGAAACAACTCAGATACAGAGCAGTTCAAATTATCTTGGGCCAAAGCTGATGGGATATGTGCACCTTTATCTACATARTTCCAATGCCTGCTGGGCCATCGGCAAGTGCTGCTGGGTATCTAGTTAGTTCTTTCAGCTAACACCACCGTGCTTCCCCATTTCCACTTAGTGAAGAATTATAAAAGTTGTCTCTGAGGTGTAAAGCATTCCTTTCCTTCATAGGGAATACCTTAATGTCCCCTACCCTTATTTGGGGGGGATATACTCTAAGATATTTGAAAGCCCATATCCTAAACTCTGGGGGATGCTGTGCTATTCTAGAGTGGAGACGTTAAAGATAGCTTCTCTGCTCTCTTGTACTGGTCCACTATTCCTCATTTGCTTTAAAGTATATATAAACACAGACATTATATTTTTGAACTATAATGCAGTCCCTATGTGAATAACATGGTGTCCGATTGATTTCTGAATAAATATTTATTTCTACTGATGGATATTGGACATCTCTGTTTAGAGTATGAAAATTTGGATGTCACATAAAACTCAGAGATATGAATAGGGTGTTCCTATGGTAAAAGACTGTCTTCGAGGAACATTCTTAGATCTAGCTGGACATGTGATAATGCAGCTGAAGACAGCTAGCAAAGAGCCAGTTCTGACCAGTGAATCATGAAAATAAGGTAGTGGCGGGGGGGGGGGGGGGGAAGGGGAGGGGAAGAGCCTAGTCATCAGTGAAAATTAGGTATTTAATTTTCTTGTGTAGCTAAAAAGAAGTTAGCTGAGATCTACAGAGGGTTTAACTGAGCTGTAAGATTTGGATGTCTAATGCAAATAAGCAAAACCTGAAATCTTATGGTAGGTGTCAAACTTACAGATGATGCACTTAGGGAGGAAAGTGCATATGCCCATTATTTTAACTACTTTTCTTTAGTACTTTCTCTAGTACCTGAGATGTCTATCTACTCCACAGACACCAAGGAAGCAAGATAAGGACATTC
Organism: Rhea americana; assembly: GCF_003343005.1. Taxonomy (NCBI): domain Eukaryota; kingdom Metazoa; phylum Chordata; class Aves; order Rheiformes; family Rheidae; genus Rhea; species Rhea americana. The sequence goes on along the minus strand of NW_028185038.1, from coordinate 2,142,102 downwards.
ACCAAGTATCTTTACAGGGCAGCTAGAGCGGGTTGTGACGCTTCTCTGTAAATCATACTGCCTGCCAGTGTATCCCAGATCAGGCTTCTTTGCAGTCCTTCTTTTAGAAACTCCTATGCAGAAAGAAATGAATGGATCCAGAAGGAGGAAATAAATAGAAAGGAATCAGAAGGGAAAGGAATAGAAAGAAGGGATCTCCTCTGAGGGAGCAGGAAGCACTGAGTACTGATCCAACTGCTGCTTATGCATTGTTTTAAATGAATTATAAATATGTTGACCCTGGGGGAGGGACTCCTCCCTTCTGGTCATGTTTTTGTGCTGAATTCAGTTCTGCCCTGGTGACTTAGGCATGCTGTAGGTATTTATAGCAGATAGGGATCCCCTGACTACTTTGGCAGATTTTTGGTTCTGATGCACTCATCTCAGATAGTATTTGAGGTTAGTCCCTTTGCTTCTCAAACCAAAACATTTTTGAATATCTCAGGAACTCCTACTCAGGTCTTCATGAGATTTAGTATCCTGTGTCATCTCCCCCAAATATTTTTTTATTTGAATTTAGGTGCCTTGGGTGCATAGTCAGAATCACTCATCACTCTCTAGAAGTTTGGCAACTAAAATCTAAGTTAAGACTTAAGTGGAATTTCAAAGAAGGATATCTGTAAGAATTGAAAAATAATGAAAAAAATCCCAAAAGAAGTTAAAGTGATGATAGCTCCCGTGTATATGTAAAAGCACATCCCAGTCCCAGAGGAAAATCAGAGAAAGCAATCAACACATGTAAGAAAAAAAAGCACAAAATTTGTTGAACTGACCAAAATGGTGGCTAACAGGGGAGCTAAAGATGAAGTGAGTAACAATTTATGCCTGAGTCAAGATAATAACATCATAGAGAAAGAGGAAGCATATCAGGTTACCTGYAGAGACAAAAATGTGGATAAATAAAAATTTAGAGGGAAAAAAAAAAAGCAATTCAAGCTGTGGAGCTGTGGAATAGTTTCTCAGAGCTGGAAATTCCAACGGTATTTCAGTTCAAAGCTAGCTTGGTCAAAGACCTAGAAAGTGTACTCTGGGCATCAGTCTTGTTTTGTTAAGATAGAAAACACATGAACTGATTGGTCTCTTGGTCTAACCAACTGTAATTTTTTTGATTTTTTTAAAGGTCTTGTAAAAGCTATTGTGAGATTGCTTGTGGTACCTTATGAGGGGAAAGGCTGTGCTGTTCTGAGTATCTGAGACAGCTCTGAGTCATCAGACAGACTTAGTCTTTCTCATAGTGATTAGTTGTCCATTCAACCAGGCAGCAGTCTGGTCACAAAAACTTGATACTATATTATACCATGGAGTAATACTTTAGACTGAGAAAGTATGGATGGTTAGGGTTCTTTTCAGTATTAAGTCAGTCCTATCCGTCCTGTAGTCAGAATTCAGTCTTCAGTAGAATGACTATATGATCACAGAAAGTCTACAGAAAGTGGAGCAGTAAAAAATGCTCAGAGTCTAACCTTAAAAAAAAAAAAAAAAAAAATGAAGTTATCTCCACGAAAGTACAGGAAACAATACACAGAGAGTATGTGGAAGATGTTCCCAAAAGGCAGAAAGAGCTCCCTTCCTATGCAGCTGAAGTCATTAACAATAACAAAAAGCTAACTGACTGTTTTGAAATAATGCGAGAATCAATAAATCTCCACATAGACCAGATCTSTGAGTACTTTTCTTTTCTATTCCTTTTATTTTTTACCTCACTCTTTCTCCATGAAATCTTGAGAATCTCTGTTTAGTGTAGTTTTACTCCTAGAGAGTATTTCTTGTAATTGTTCCAAATAAAAAATAATGTGATATTCTATAAGAATTGAAATRTCATATATGTAAAAGTTTTAGGGGTCACGAAGAAACTGATACATAGTTCTCATAACAGTATCAGGTAGCCTTCTGAATCTATGTCCCTCTAGACAGTCCTTAAAGGAGATAGTCACCCCTCTGAAGATACTTGGACTGGATAGGACGAGGATGAATGATGATGTTTGTTATACTGACTCACTGATATATTTTATTGGGGGTAGTATTTTGCAGACCTCTGGAGTAATTTCTTATCTTACACATGAAGTGGGTAATACAACTGGAGATGCATTTGGTCATGTCTTAAGGTATGGTACTACCTCACATCACAGGATAAGAGATTTCTGTAGCTAAGAAATGTGCAGGGCTACTTTGGGTGAAAGGGGAACATTCTTTGTGTAACATGCTGCGGTGGGGGACGTATTGTTCTAGTTTGGGAAAGAATCAGGTACAAGTCATTTTCATGAGTTCACTTGGCCTGTGAGATTGACACATCTAGGACTTCGACAAAAACACCAATTTTGTGATCAGATTTATTTCTGAATTTGTTAATTTGACTTGAATTCATAATTAGGCACAATCTAAGTGTCTGAGCCTAGGGCATGAGCCAATGTGCCCAACTTTGCTATCCAAACAGAGAGGTAAGTGCTATCTAGATCTTCATCAGGACATTGAATTTTCTCTTTCCAGTGGCTATACAGACAACTCAGGTATCTCTAGAAGACAGTTCAAATCTCTTCAGGCTAGTTTTCATCCAATGACAATTTAAAAGTGTATATATGTTTCAGCAAGATAAGTCTGTAGCCTCTGTTTTAATCCCCTTTGAGTGTCTTATCTACTCAGCTTGGGCAGCYTCTATCCTGTCTGCTCTCCATCATGATTCATGATTTGTATTCCTTCCTGCACAGTGGCTTAGCTTTTGGAAGAAGAGTGAAAAGTAGTCGGATTCAGGTCATTTGCCTGGTGATCATGGCATTTTCCTGGGATGTAGGAGCTAGAGATTCAATCCCCTTTCCTCTAATTAGGCCATAAAGCCTCGGTTTCCTGCCTCTTAGATGTATGGTCTAATCATTAGTTTAAAATTAGGCAAAAGATGAATGGGCCTATTGTCATCATCTTTAGTTACCCACGGGTAGAACCATATGTTTTCTGACTTCTCCTAGTGGCTTAGTGGTTCATATTCTGGTTTGTCTAAATCTGGGGGATAACAGAGGGGCTTTAAGTGTCCATCTCAGAAAACTCACTTCTAAGTATGCATCTAAGTATGAAGAATTTAGAATTTCATTAAAATTTAAAATTCAAACTAATTTGAAATACCTAGTAAATTTAAGTCCATAAAGACATGGTAATCCAATCTTTGGATTGGATTCTGCAGGTTTAGATGCTTATGTCCTAACCTAAGGATTTAGGCAGGCTGCGTCATTATTTGTGTTGTTTGTCAAATAACTATTAAAGGACTTTCTTCTCAGACTATTGAAATTTGTCAACAGTAAGTTGCTATTTATGGAAGAAAAGTTCTTGGAGTCATTAGTAAAATGGCACCCAGGCTCTGGCATATCCAGGCTACCACAGGCAATCCAGAGCATCAGACTTACATATATAGAGATGGGGTCATGTGTTTAGTGCAGAACTGGGAAGTGTTGCAAAAAGCATTTGTGGGAAGCAAATTCCAAACATTTAAATTTAATGACTAGGTTTAGTTTTATAGCCACATTTTACGTCTTTTTTTTTATGTCAAATCATCACATGGTGCTGTCACTCCATGGAACAATTTGACCTGGAGGAGGACRGCCTTTCTTTCACCTCCATTTCATTTATTCTTTGGGTTAAGCATATACTTGCACTGTTAAGGTATGGAAGTCATCCTGTTTTCAGTAGGTTTTATTATATTAAGCATAATTCCTTTCATCCCTTTTATTCCTTTGTGAACTGCTGTCTTATTCTTCTCATCCTTGGTATAACTAATTCCACTGAAATAAATGGAATTACATCATGAATGAATTTATCTTCATATGTAGTAATGCTAGCTATTAGGTCCTCTAATTACAAAATACATGCTTTTTTGAACTGTTTTTCTGTCATCTCCATCATTAATCACTTCATCCTTCTTCAAAAGTGGTAAGAATATAAGCTCCCTGTCAGGTGTTTGTAATGATACCACTGAGTCAGACCAAGAGTACTTTGGCAGCATACTATCCAGCTACTCTACTCAAGAGAGTGTGAAAATGTCTCTACCTGCATTATTCAAATGGTCATGCTCTTCTGATATGTTGTCGGTTGGCTATAGTGAGACCAAAAAATATACTTAGCAATACACAAAACCAGTCCCATTCCATATCATAGAAGTCACAATTTATTTTTCATTTAGGAAAATCAAACAAAAAATGGACCAAAACTTCCTGACTGTAATTTTGTGTCTAACATGTACTTGTTTTGGATTGAACAAATAAAATCAGATTCTAATAAATGGATAGATATATTGTCTCTTTAATTATTAGCTTAAAGGAAGTGAAGGAAACTGACTAAATCATATTCCCTGCAATGTAGACATCTCAATGAAGGCTAGGAATGAAGTGTATTATATTGCATATATATACTAAGTGTGTCAAATTAATGAGCTTTAAAATGAAACAAAAAATTTTGGAGTGTTTCCTAAAGTGTKGCAGGAGTTGCTGACAAGGCAGTTTATGTTTGAGTGTTATTCCTGTTAGAAGATACAATACTGAGCACATTTGTCAGCTTCTAATAAAATTGCTGAACTATCAGGAATTTGCATAAAAATAACACAGTTTTTAAAAGGAAAACAAACAAAAAATAGATATGCACAAAACATCTGCCATAGAAATGTCTGTATTCATACAAAGAATTCTGCCATGAAACCAAGCATTGCATAAAAACTTGGCACTATAGCTTAGAAGAGTATTATAGCTARGTTGTAAAGAGTAAAATATCTGCACATCAAGGTTTATGTGACTTTTCAAGGAAATCTTCATTGCGATGTTGTAAAGCTTAACCAAAATCATATAATCTGGCTGAAAAAAATTACTTATTTGCAGTTACCAGATGTAAAAATAATTTGTTATGTATTGTATTATACATTACAAATTCAAATATGTGATTTTAGTTGTAAAATTGTTCTGTGAACAGTGGGACTAATGAAGTCATGTTCTTTATCGCCTGCAATCCCAACTAGTTTTCCTCAGTGCCACCCAAAACYCCGAGAGTCTCAGTCCTTCTCAGAACCTGAAAATGTATCTAGTCCCTCGTGTGTCCTCTCCTTCCCCTCACTGCTATATCATGTGCTTCTTCCCAGCTAGGAAGTACTATCAGATATCCTACTTATCATATTTGACCTTCTGGTTGTGTGAACACTGATTTGTGCTGGCTATATATGCTGACTGACCTTCCAGCTGCAATTCTTCCCTCAGCAGGACCTTTAGTAAGCRTTAATTAATCGTTAGTAATTTGTTTATTCTGCCCTGATGCCAAACTTTCAAACTTTCAGGGAATTACTAATTCTGCGGTCTCTATCAAATTTAGTTGAAAGTGATTTACAGGCTCAAAAAGTTAATAACTTGAAAAGAGCCTATTAAACATCAGAAAACAGATTAAAAATGTAGAATAGTGAACTTAATGTGTGTTATTGTTGATATTTTCAGATTGATTTTTATGGACTGATTTTACAAGTATCACATGCTTTTCAAGTCCAAAGTTGTCACAGCTTTGCTGGTGGAATGATCCACTGAAAAGGCATAATGGAGCTCACAAAGGTATTATAAATATCTCCTACATTTTTTTATGAGGCCTTACTCTGGGCACAGACTACTCATAAATCATGTATAGTTTGTAAAATTTTTGCTGGCATCAACAAGACTGAAGACATAACTGTACTGTATTGACTACAGCATCAAATAAGAATCTTGGTACAGCTTTGAAATTGTCAGCATGCCGCATTAATAAAATTGGAACGAGTTTCTATATGTTAGTTCAAGAATAGCCCTGTAATTCTACTTTCACGGAGTAGAATGTTCCCAGATAACATCTCTCATAAGATGTGATTTCCTTTTTAATGATTTTAGTGCCGACTTACGAATGCAGAGCTAGACAATTCTTATATCAGGAATATAGACCTCTGCCCACTTGTAAGCACATATCTTTATGCTTGAAGGCATCTTTTGTAGACGTTACAGGCTCAGTAGCCAGCCTCTGCTCCTCCACAGCCAGGTCTGGCATAGCTCTGTGGTCCAGCCGCAGGCAGCTTGACCTTTATATGCTGTCCACAGTGCTCATCTCTTCTAGGGCAGTCAGCAAAAGGAGCAGAAGTGAGCTAACACATCAACTTCATATGCTTTTTTCTCCTCAATGTGGAAGCAAGTTTCAAGCAAATCTGAAGGCAGTGAGATCACCAAGTAACAATTACTGAAAAATATTTTCTCTTCAGTTATTCCTTTTCCTTGAGAAAAGGTTAAAAACCCACTTACGTACCTTATTTGCTGGTAGCAGGTGGTGAGGTTTCCTCTGAGTCTCACTAGATATGGAAGAGCAGAATTTGTAGAGTTTATTTCAGTAACATTCTGTTGGCCGGCACTGAGTATGTAAACTTCGTCATACTGCACTCTTTTGTACTGACTTTACTGTATTATGTAAGAAAAATCTAAGGACTTCACCACTTAGCATCAATGACCAAATTGAAGTGACAGATTTAGTACTCTTTCAAGTTCTCTGCATTTGGTTATGTTCTGATTATTATCATTATCATTTTTTTTCCTTAGTATGTATATGAAAAGGTCTCTTACTGCTGAGTAATCAAACCTAGTAGAACTTTAACCTTTTCAATAAACGATCAACATCCATGAAAATAAAAAAGAGTTCTGTAAAAGCACATATTGTGAGACAGAGATAATATTGCTCACAAATTATTTTCAAGCAGGTTATTCTGAAGTGGCTTATTATCAGTGCTGAAAGAAGCTGACAGGTTATATTTCTGCTTTTGCTGATGCTATCTTTGGGTACTATGATTTCTGGAGAAATCCCTTCCAAACCCAGTATTTCATTAGCAGCCAATAAAAGAAGGAAGAATAAGATCCCAGAGCAAAAACTATTAACAAACCTGCAGAATAGAAGTAATGTCTGTGCTTGTAGCATTGCCTGTAGTTTATACTTCAGTAGAAAATTTTTTGGTCCAGCATCTCTCTTAGCTCCAGCATCACTCTTAGCTCCAGAAATCTTCACATAGCTCTTATGCCATAATTGTCATCATGGAATGGGATCGTTTCCTGGTTCCAGGGAGAAGATTCATGGTGACAGGAGAAGGAACTGAGTGGAGAGAGCYTAGGTAGAAGCAAAATACATTATTACTAAACTCTTCATGCATACCAACCCTCTCTTCAAAGTTTCCCAGAACAYCTTGAAAGTTTCCTGGAAAATCTTAGACTGCTTTGATTGATTGTTTTGTTCAGCATTTTGTGAGCAGACTTCATGTATGTCCAGGGATAGACTATTCTTTAGAAATCTCCAGTAGAATTGAAATGAAATGTGGACTATTCTTTAGAAAGCTCCAGTAGAATTGAAATGTGTAAAAAGTGTTSGGGAAGACTGTAGCTAGGGCAGAGYGGGGACACCTTTATGCTTATGATCATGGAGGCAACAGATCATGGGGATGTATGAATCAATGATTTCTGAGAGCAGAGTCCATATTTTCATTTTGTATACTGACATCCTTTACCTCGTAGAGAAGTAAAACAAAGGTCTGAGGAGAACCTTCATGGGAATTTTTCATAGGAGTGTGTCTTTTTTATATACATATTTTAGGGTAAAGTAAGTAGCCTCTCCCCTTTTTATTTAATGTGATTCTAGTTACAGCAACATACAGTAGACTCTATCTCGTGAAGTTCCTGCTCAGGAAAAGTGCTGGTAGACCRAATTGATAGGATGAGATTAATTTCTAGCTTATCTGTGCTCCCTTTACAGAACATGAAGAGAGACAGGTTGAAGATAAATGGGATGAATAACCTTGTGGATGTACCTGACTCTCTTCGTATACTATAGAGGGATAGCAGACACAAGCAAAAACTAAGTGGCAGAGTTTGGTGAACTGTTTCCCACCTTTACAATTGTAACTTTTTTAAAAGTAAACTATGAAGATTAAAATGTTGTCCTGCATTCAGAGGCCCTRCTGGGTCAAGAAGCAGTTTCAGCTTTTGTTGAATGTGCTTTGTTTTTCAGAGGTCACAATAAGTTCAGTTCTCTCTGTGCCTTAGAAACCTAGAAACCTACGTTCTAATCATCTTTGACAGGATGATGGACTTTGAAGCTGAAGACCCACTGAAAAGCTGAGCCTTTCATTTATAAAGCACACAGATTCTGGCTACCAAAATCTTGCTTAGGTTCTATCTGTTTGGGTGAACATGTAAAAGCCAAATGACAACAAGTTGGTGTCATTTTTCTCCCAGAACAAGTTAGTTAGGAGACATAAAATAGAGRTTAAGAAGATAATGTTTTCTTCTTAGAAATGAAAATTATTGATACTGAGGTCTTAGAGCCTGTTAATGCCAATATCCCTTGGAAAAAGGTCTTATTTAATAGGATATCATTTCATCTTCACCAAGACATCTAAATCAAATCACCATTGTTATTTATTGATTGATTACAGTGATTGATTGTACAATGATACAATGTTTACAGTTTATTCCTTAATAACAATAGTCATTGCCATCTTTCTTGAATCTTCCTGAGAACAATATAACAATGATATCAACTATCCCATGTCTCCTCAAGCTGGTAAGTGAATACTCTGCAGGCAACTAATGAGTGATCTCAGGATGTAAGTCCAACATTTTCTACATTGTGTATTCAATACTTCAAGGTATGGTAAATACAAATCCTATAGTATCATCTGCCAGCTGAAAGATTTCATCTTCCAGACAAATTTCAAATGAGATGGTTATTGGTCCATAAACACCTACTGATGCTCTCAGTTGAGGGCTTGCTCTAGATTTCCCTTACCACTTTATCTTGAACAGCGTTTTAAGTATAAGTAATCTCATTAACACTCTGAGTACTCTGAAGATAGGACAGCCTTAATAAGGTCAATCAGAGAGCTTTCATCTACCGTGTATGAAGTGCAAGGCTAATCATTTGAGTCTGATTTTGTTAGATGATAAAGAAGGTGCAGCGAGCCAGTGGGCTTCCCAGTCTGACAGACTGCTGCTCTTCCGGAGCTCTACCCCTTCAAGAGCCTGTGCAAGTTGACTTGACTTAACTTGGCTTGACTTGATTGCAAGAGCAGTTTACTCTTTATGAGGGGGGGATGATCTGTCTTTTACAGTCCTGTGGAAACAAAATCGCTCAAATTAGGATGAGAATGAGGAACTCAGGGAGAACTAGAAATACATAATCAATCTGAGAAGTTTAACAGCTACAGTTCCTTTCATAAAGAATGTATTTTTTGCTACTTTGTTTGCTTTCTATATTTTCCTTGTTTATTATTGTACTTCCACTGAAGTGCAGTAAAGCCATCATTCTCTTACCTAGTGCTGAAGAGTGGCCTATATTTTTTATCATGTCTCAGTTGCTAGGACATATTTCAGATAGATTGCACTACTGTTAACATTTTTGGACATAAAAAGTTCAAAGTTACGCATAATAAAGATGAAGGATCCAACATTATCATCATCTTAGTAAAAGTCCTTGTTAAGATAGGAGCCCAGAGCGTATCATATATGTCACGTAATATACTATAATAAAGGCAATTAAGCAAGAATTTTAAGAGCCTAGGACTAGACTTAGTTAGATTAATTTATGTAAAGAATGATACATTTACCTTAAATTTATTTTTGTATACACTTCATTTCTGTCCTTGGAAAAGTAGGTGATGTATCTGAAATACTATTTTAAAGCTTATCTTCTAAAGAGAAAGACCTGGGTGATAAAGAATAAGTGGTCACAAAGAACTTTTTTTGGCCTTTTGTTGTTTTTCAGAAGAAGAAGGTGCACAGCAGTAAGCTGAGACTTTCAGAGTGACCTGAGACTAGACCTTTACTTTGTAGGTGACCGTGGTTTACAGTAACAGTTCTTCAACTGGGAAGTGCTTGCTCCATGGTAGGGTGTGGGATGTACACATGACAGGAGAGAGGTTTGGTAATGAGGGTAGAGGAGAGGATATAGCTGGGAGGAAGCGACTGGGACACAGATAACTGCAGGGAAGGGAGCAAACTGAGATGACTTCAGCTGAAGGAAGGAGGGAGGTGGGAAGACAGCGCAACAAACAGGCAATCTGCGTCTGCTGGGATACCCAGCTCRGTGGCTGCCACTGTGACAGTGACAACTGCAGCTGCCCAACTAGATGTGGTTGGGAGGACATCTCTGTTTTTTTCAGTTTCAGGACTAGATTTCTAAGGTCAGGAGCTGAAGTTCCCAGCTATTTAGCTGCAGACTGCTGAAGCTGAGTGATCAGTTTTGGTACACTGTCTCTGTTGTTTTTGAAAGCCTGAAAATAAATATCTTCTTGCCCTTGTTTTGTTTCAGATTTTCCAAATTACAAACAAGATTTTTTTTTTGGTAAAGCAGAGGAATGCCTTGGGCAAAGGACATCAAGAAGGGAAAAAAAACAGAGAGGCAAAAAGCTCTTGTTGATGATTGGTTGCAGCCACAGTAAGTCTATGTGAATAAAGAACAGCAGATTAAAGAGGGTGTCAAGACTTGTTTGTCTGTCGGACTTTTCAAAGCAGGAAGATTTATAAAGGCTTAGCGTTTCTTTGCATGAACCTGTACAGACTTGAAATGGGTCCGAACAATCTGTTTTAAAAATCTTTAAATGGACATATTAAATGTGTAAGAACACAAATCTTCACTGTTAAATATGTTGTATACCCYATTCTTGGTAGGGGAAGACTATACATCCTTCTTCAGCCTGAGTAAAGACTTCGATATTTGATTTATTCATATAAATAGACGTTGAATAAAATCGTTCAACTGAAACAAAAATCTGACAGTTACGTATTTTCTTGAGCTTTCATTTTTAGGCTCTGAGTGAGCTAAAATGGATACTACTTATCACACCTTTGTACAAGCACATTGTGAATATTAATTGAAATATATTAATAGTAGGATTATATTTTTATTATTTTCTTGTTTAGATTCCAAAATCATTTTCATAAAAAAAAATAAACAAACCACAACATTGACTTTGTGCATATAAATAAACTAGGATTTAATATGGGAACACTGATACTCAATAGCAATGTTTAGTTTCTTCAGAACCTTCTACATTTCAGTGTTCGTACCTGCATATTTTATCCCAGCTTTACTGTATCATTCTTTGTTTAAATTTCTAAAGTGCAGTTTGGGTGATGCAAATAAGGAAATGAGACAAATACTAAGGGAGGTGATTCTGCATTCCAGGTCATTTATCTTGGAGCCTTCCAGACCACTAAATTACTGTCTGATGGAAGTAATTTCTCGTTGTAGGTACTGGGTTAGCAGATTACTTCAACTTTTCAGCATCATATTTCCAACTTCTCCCTATTAATGTTCGATACTAATACACTGTAATGTCATTCACTGACTTGTTAAATGAGAAATAGAAGAAATACACTGTTTTATTTATTGTACCACATGAAGAAAAGAAAGATTGTTTTCATCTTCATAGCGTGAAAGATGTTTGTTTTTTTTATCACTGCAGATGTTAGCAGATTTATGCCATGTAAATTGTGTATGTTAATGATGTTCCAAAATGTTCTAATCAGTGTTTATTCTGTCACTTTTATTTATGTTTGTTTTCCAAAATATACACAAGTGTGATACGGAAAACTTCAAAATCGTAATAAAGCGGCCAGAATGAAATATAAGTTTCAAGTTAACTAGAGAGTTATGTATTTTAATTAAAATAGTTGGTAAATATATATTATAAATACTCTGAAGAGTCCTGGTTTATTTAGCAAAGTAGTGTTTTAAAATATTTCTTCCGCAATTTTATCAGAAATTCTTTCCAGTGTAAAGTGTGTGCTGATGATCCAGGAAAAACAGGTTGGCATGCTTTAAAAACATCTAAATATTCATATTTAAAATTTTATATTTAAACTTCAAAGCTGAGCTTTTGGAAAGTTCTTTCAATGTTTTATGTTATAAATGTAAAATTGTTTAGATGTAGTTTGAAGAATATGATTGATAACACTAGGTTGCTATGTAAAAAATAAACACTGAATTTTCCATTGCTTTCCAGAGTTTTCCCAACCGCAAATAATTTTTGCAGATTTTCTTGCAATTTAAGATAGGTAGAATAGATCATAGAGATCTATTCTGCTTGTGCTTTCACAGAAGATAAACTTGATTCTTCCTAGAATGTACGCTTTCCCRTGTATCAATATCAACACACACACATATAGATAATTAATATAGCAACTCAGGGAAATTTGAGATCAGCCTGAGAAGTGGGTGGAAAGTAGAAATACTTGCAGGACTAGGTAGAGCTGGATATTAGATGATGCAAAAATGCTGTCTTGGTGTAATTTTGGTACCTAAGTTTTATTTCAGGCTTACTTTAATATAGCTTACTTCTAATGGGATCATAATGATTTCTAGAAAGATCAAGGGCTCARTCTATATTTTGAATACCGTTGCACAGCCATACCTTTCAATCTCTTCTATAGCCATTGTGTCACAGTAAGTCCAAGTGACAAGTGACCAGAATTCATGAAAATACTAGTAAGTTTACATCCCACTGAAGTCAGCTGTTGAAAAAGGCAATCAGTAAGGATTGCAGCATTGTGCAGCATTTGTGTATTCAGCTTTTATGTGGAAATACTCCACATTTTGGTGACATTTGAAAGCCAAGACACTGGCTTCCCCCCTCCTTTATTTTTTTAATAAGCAAGTATGCTACACATCAGAGAACATCACAAATGGTATTGTTTTGTGTGAAAACAATTATTTTCCTCACATATCCCATTCTGATCTTTTTTGCTATCTGCGTCAGTTACTTGTTTCAATTATTTGCTTAAAGATTGTCTRTATAACTCGCCACTGAAATCTTTTTTTTATGTGCAGATTAATTTACTATAATAATAATGCACTGGGCTTGCTCAGGTCAGAGTGGTAACAGGTTTTACGGTGCAGACCCTAGGGATGTGTTTCTAGTTTCTGTGTGTTAAACCATGATCCTGCTAAAATCAATGGAGATTTTCCTGTTCACTTCAATGAAGTCAGAATTTCACTTCATTTTGAAGAGCTGCACAATCCACATGGTGTCATGCTGGATGTAGCATCTGTGTCTTTGAGTCAATGGAAGGTGTGATATTCATATGAAAAGTGACTTTACAGGGGTRAAACCTTGTTATAATCAATATATATAATCAGAAGCACCTTTACTAGCTCATGTTTTTGGTTTATTTCATTGTGTGTGTGGAATGACTCATATTAAAAGCATTTATCTACTGCATACCTCCCTCAGAAAATAAGAAAACAGAGATTCTGACTTTTTAGTCAAAGCAGGCACTATTATATACATAGCTGAAGACAGTCATAGTAAACATGCCAAGCCGATTTGGCATGCAGTTTCTATCGTCATAAATTAGCACAGTCTGGTGTGTACCCTTTACAYAAACTACCAATGCTAATTTGAATATGTGGATCTATATGCAACACGTATTTCCTTCTTTTAAGAAATATTTTACTCTGTTAATAGATTATTAACAAGATTTGTGTAGATATTTTCCATCTAAAGCTGTTTGCCGTAAGTACATAGGTTACATGAAAGATACAGAAAAATTAGATGTATCRGTGGGGTATTTGAGGAGCAAAACTAATGAGATGATAGATTTACTGTAGCCTAAAAGTGGTTCCAGAGAATAAGGAAAAGTAGGAAATGCCAGAATTGAACAAACTATTTAAAAGCATTGACTTTATATGACAAAGTTAATGTCTTTTTTCATCTGAAAGTTTGATGCCAAAGTTATAGCCATCTTTGGATTTCTCTTGACCTAACTATAGGCATTTGCTCAGCRGATAACCTGTGCAGATAGTGACTTTGATAATATTTCAAGGGTAATATTTCTGCAAGGATGAACTGTTCTGGAAAAAATTCTCGAGTGAATGAGGTACAAATAAGTTTTCTCTGAAGACCACACCATTTTTTTYCAACTGTTTCATTTCAAACAGAAATATTTTTTGCCAGTAACTGATGCAGATTACTATATTGTTTTGCAGGGTTTGTCTGTCCTCCTTATTTTTTATTTCTACCAGTCTATAAGGAATTCCTTTCATTACACCAAAAGACTACTTTGGACTTTTTTAATTGAGTATTTTCATTATAATCATCAAAAAGAAAGGAAAAGATCTCCCCTCTCCCCCCCCCCACCTCCTCCCCATAACAGTGGTACAGGATAAATGCAAGTAAATACTTCTAATAAGGTCATTTTAGCTCTTTTCTGTACACCAAACAGATGAATTTTCCCTCCTGCATTATTTACTACTATTCCACTGTTCCACATTTATCTTCTGTATAATATGAAATGAAAATCATTTCATATTAGAAGAGGTGGCTTAAAAAAAGAAGAGATCTAGGCTAATCACATAAAAGACACACAATCTCAGTCTTTTTGCTAGACTTCAAGACACCTCTGTTTGATGACATCGCCTTTAAAGATGTCTTTCAGTACTTGAGTCCCTAAGAATGGCAATRTGTAGAGATTTCACTAGTCATTTTCTGATCTTTGCAAATTGAAGTTGATTTTACTCACCTTAATCGTAATATGTAATTGTGTGCTTTAGACTGGGCACTGACCCAAACCAGTAAAAGCCTGGAGTTTYTATAGGACCTAGAGTTATGTACAGTGCTTTATTTTTCTGCTTGATAATACAATTGTACCAGGGTCAGGACTTCATTAGGAGTGATATTGTACAACTGCTTAACAAAAAAGAATTGCTCTCGCACAGAGGTAAGAACTGAAAGATGTATGTATACATAGACTGAACAGAATGCATGTGTACACCTGCTCCCYTCTGCCATCATGACCTACCTTCACAGATTTCGAAGAGGATCATTCATGATAGTAAAATTAAGGATATATCTAAATGGCATTGGGAGAGGACCCAAGTTAAGAAAATAGTTTACTCATTTTGCTATGAACTTTGCCTTTACACATAATTTCTATTAATTTAAGCTTATAGAGGATTTAATAACTGCAGTTTATAGGAAATAGCAGAGGGATTATTTTATCTCGGTTAGACAAATTACAATTTGCTTGCTTTCCTTTCCACTTGCCAGTGTTGTGGTTGGTATGTACTTTGTATGTTTTAGTATTCTRTTGGCCAACTCATGCCTCTCCTGCAAAGAGAAATCAAATAAGCAATGAACTGAAGTCTGCAGAAAGTAAATTGAAGTTTTATAACTGAGAACAGAAACTTGATTGTTTGTACTTCGCAAATGTAAATTTGAACACTCAAAAACTTATTTTCATTGTAATGCAGCTGAATTTACACAGTAACTATAGAGAAAATTCATTTTCTAATATACTTTARATAACACTTTACCTTTCTTTCCATATATCAGACTGGATTTTTACCACAGATTTGGAACTTGACTAAGATATCATAATTGGAAAGAYGATGTAAGTGTTTAGTGTGCGAGGTTTTATTACATAGAATTTGGGGAATTGATCATTTTTCTTCTCTCCCCTTGTGGCTCAGCTTTTGGCAGGTCAGCTTGCTGCCTGCAGAGACTGATTGATCTCTCACGGCATGGAAATGACAGGTGCTTGTTAAGCCCCCAGTGGGACTTAACTTCAGTCTGCAGTGATTTCTCTCTCTTTATAGTTCAGTTAATAGACTCTATCTTTTGGTGTCTCAATCTTTAACTGGCAAACAAAATGGAGCCTGTTAAATATACCTAGTATTGCATGTTTTAATTATGGTTCTTTAGTGCATGATCACAGGCACCTGGAGCTTAGGAGTGAGTGAGTGCCTGGCAAAGAATAGAAGATTTTTGTTGTGGAAATTASCTGTAGTCCCCATTCTACTACATCTTAATGAAAATAAAGTATGAACAGAGAGTATTTCAATTGAAAATTTTATAAAACTCTCTTAGAGGAGGATTCAAAATGTTGCCTTCCTAGAGGATGAAATTCCACTGGATGCTATATTTTAAACAGCTGTGGACTGTGTATAAAAAAATACGCTTCTTGTTAAATAGGAAATGAAATGAGGAAGTTTTGCAAAAAGYGAGTTTAAAACATAGATCCATTCATAAACTAGAGGCTTATACTGCTGATGTKCTTCATGTAGGATATTTATGAATTAATCTTGTATTTTCTCTGAATCATTCACTGAATTAATGTATCTATTTGTGTCAGAAACACTAGTTACCRGTTACCAAATAGTTTGTAGATTATTAGTTTGGAAAAGACCACTATAGGTTTAAAAAGAATGCTCAACCTCCCCAATTTTTAGAAAAAAAAAATACATAATTGATTTTAAAACATCAAGTGGTGAGAATCCCTTCCCCCTGCCCAATWCTAGGTGAATGTTTCCAATAGTCTTCTGTTAGAAAATTTCACTACACTTTTATGGCAAACTTGTCTATCATCAGCCAGCCCTGGGATCTTATTTTAGTTTCATTTTGCTGGATAGGAAAATGCATGACAAAAATTGTATAGATGTTTATAGACTCTGACTGAGACACTTCTCCACTAATCTTTTTGTTTGATCGGAGATGTTGGACTCTCTGAATTGCTCATTAGATCTGTTTTCATTCCATTAATTATTTTCTAAACTGTTCTCTGAAATCCCTCCATTTTATCAATAGTCTTCTAGATGACTGTTTTAGCAGAACTGAGCACACTATTCCAAAAGCGGTCTTCTACCTGCTCAATAGGGAAGTTCCTCCTGCTATACATCCATAGGGTACGTTAGGTAGGTTTCTTACGGGAGAGTTAAGTTCAGCCCCATCACTGTCCCGCAGCACTTTTCAGACTAAATTTTTATTGGAATTTACTAGAAGATCCTGCAAGAATGCCATTCAATCTTTATTCCTAAAAGTATTACCTTAATTGGACCATACAAAAATTCATATTTTTCATCTATTCACAGTTCACAAAGGAACTGAGATTGTCCTCTAGCAAGGAAGATACTTTCTCATTACTCTCATAGTATTTGTGTTATCTGTAAGTTTTTCCAGAGATTATCTGAAGTTTTCATTCTGCTTCAACTTACTTAGGTACAGATTAAAAACTATAGGGCCAAGAAGTGATCTATTTGCAAGGGAAGAAAGGCAGGGTGTCTCRGCAAGGTAGGTTCTCTGTTTATATTTGCAGTCTAATAGCCAACCAGATAGATAGTTTTCTTCCATTTATTGTTTCATATTTTCTTTACCATTAAAGCTTTTTAAAACCCTCATGTATTTTGAGTAAACATAATTTCTAAGATGATGGTTATCAGTATTTTTATTGAATCAGGAATTCCTTACATTCACAGAGAAAACACAAACACTATAAAATAAGAGTTCATACATACTGTGTTTTTCTTTGTGATCTTCTGATTTAGTAAGCAAGCCTGGTACAAACACAGCAAAGTGGAACATTGTATTTATACTATGTTACAGATGTCATGTGTTCTACTTTTTAGAAGCTGCTGGAAGAAACTTTCTCCTTTGAAAATTTGAAAATCATAGTATATGACTTTTGGTAACTAAGAATGTGAGAAAATAATTATGAATTAGGACTGGCTATATTAGCTGGCTGCTAGTAATTTCTCCCTAAGGTTTTTTGTATCATGTGGTATATACAAAACCCTGGAAAGGCTTCTTATAACCAGGAAACAAGACTGTAGTTCTAAAAATAGAGTCTTTACTAAAATACTGCGTTTATATTTTGTGGGATTTTTGTGTGTTTTTTTTTCTTTTGCCTTTTTTAATTTACAGAATGGATTTGTAGAGTTCTGAATAAAACTGATCATTAAAACCTATAAGGTAGTTAAGATTTAGTTTTACTGTTGAAGTATCTCATGTGTCTCCAGGATAATTTTACAACTTAACACACAGTTTTTTTCTTTTGTGGAAAGGAACAGCTCATAGAATATTTGTCCCCAAGAGATATTTTCTACATTCTTAAATTTTTGCAGGATTGAGCTAAACCAAAGAAAAACCTGTTTGAAGTCCACGAGGCCTGGAGAAGGAATCTCTCCCCCCTCCCCCCCCCCGCCCCGTACTCTCCTCCCCGCTCCCCCCTAGCCTACCCCCATATATTACAGAAAGTGTGTAACTGCTCTGGGAAGGTTATTTCGGRGAACAGAAAAGGTAGGAAAACACAATCATTTCTTTGCTTTCTTAATCTGATTATTTTAATAGCTTTCTTTTTCAGGCAGGAGCTTACTGAGGGAGATTTAGCATGCYTGGTGATTAGCTTGAGCTGATATCGTGGCATTCCTACACCTGTCTATCCTGACTTTATTTTAGGAGAGTTTTTTCTTTAGTTAGCTACCTGTGACTGTGAGAAGGGCATAAGATAATTACCAAATCAAAGGCCAGACTGTGTGAAATGTTCGTCTTGCAGTTAAATCATTCAAAGACTTCATCAATGGAGCCCAGCGTTCCGTGGGGATCAATCTCACCTTTTGCAAAGAGGAAATATTTCTTTAACCCTACGAAGTCTGTTTACCATCGAGGTATAATTTTTGCAAGGTCTCTCTCTTTGCAGAATCTCAGATTTATGCCAGTGAGTACAGAGTTGCAGCCATCGTTCCCTTTAYTCCTATGCACTTGCATACATAGAGCTGCTGTATTTGATTTCTACACTTAAGGTCATATGTGGAATTGAAGTTAATTATTCTGTTCCCRGAGTCAAAATACACAAAATAACAACCGCTCTTGCAGCTGTCTAAGTAAGAAGTACGTTGTGTTTCTTCTATTTCTTGCACAGTGAGTAACATTTAGAATGTTACAGTAAATCCACATGCAAATGGTACTGAAGAGAAACACAGGCATTCAAATATTTGTAGTAAGATTGATATTCTTCAAATAGACATCTCAGGCTGCAGTACACAGCATTACAATTTCTACTAAACCAAATGTGAGGTCTGATATTGTTTTAATTCGTGCTACTGTCCACAAGAACTGGCCTGAATGTGGGCTAAACAAAAATGAAATAAAGTCCTGGGAATCTGGTCCTTGCTTTTTCTTTAAAATGAATGAACCTGGAATCTCTTTCTTATGGTTGGAATAATTTCTTAAGGTATCCAAACTGTATTGTTTAGTGTTTTGCTGCTAGTGTGATTTCTTGTGAGAGTTTGGTGATTTTTCAGTATCTTAAATTCCTAGAACAGAAATTACATAAAAAGGGAACATAATGGTSTGTGTTCAGACAAACTTAAGACTCATTTACTCAGTTCTCAAAAATGTCCCCTTTTAGCTCAGTTATTTCTCCTTAACTGGCCTCAACTGCATTTTAAATGCATCCCTGGTACTGATAAAATAAAAGCAATATCATTATTGTTACTTAATAACAGACCATTTAAAAACTAATAAATTTGTGTTCTCATACTAAAGAGACTGCTCTAGCAATAGAAGTATACTAAAAATGGTTTATTCAAGGCTAATCTTAAGTGACTTTATACTCTGTTATGACATGAAATTATTTTTCTCATTTTAGCAAATAGAATAAAGGATAATATTTTTTGCCTTTCATTCACAAGTTTTTTTTTTTTAATGCTAGATATTCTTTGAATCAAAAAACACAATATGAAYGTTTTAATTTTATTCTTTATTTAAAGAAAAATATATGCTATGATAACACTGAGCAATAAAAAAACAGGGATTTTAACTTCTCAGCTGAAATAAAATATCTAAATTTGACTGACTGAACTCACATTCTTTCATGCACCAATCTGGGATAACGCAGGARGAGAAAACATTGCCATTACATTCCCAATGGCTGTTTACAGTAATCGTGCACCATTTTTCTCA
This sequence comes from Rhea americana, assembly GCF_003343005.1. Classification (NCBI taxonomy): domain Eukaryota; kingdom Metazoa; phylum Chordata; class Aves; order Rheiformes; family Rheidae; genus Rhea; species Rhea americana. The sequence continues at coordinate 2,122,313 of NW_028185038.1, read as the reverse complement.
ATTTTCCATGAAACAGTATTTCATAAAATCATTTTAAATATGTAATGGTAAATAATTGAAATAAATGAAGATGTATGTAGCTGTTCATTTGCCAACAGACTTTTTAAAAACAGGCCCTTTTATTTTATGCTGGATGAAGCAATGCACATGAAGTGCTTAGTTCAGTAAATAAAGAGGGATGATCTTCTACAGGAAAGTAAATCTTGCTTGAAGGTATAATCAGTACTGTACTATTAGTGCAAATCCAGCTTATGTACAACAATATAGAAATCAGTTCAGCTCACTGGTGCCTTCAAATGCAAGACCGTTTTCAGTGACAAAAGGCACTATACTTAATAATTTCAACTTCCTAATCTTTTGACTCTGCCTCAGAAATGACAGATATGTTCCTGTTTTAACAAAATGCACAAGCAGTCAGGAAATTTGCTTAACATGCTGCACTGTATCAAATGCCAATAGGATATTTCTGTACAGTAGAACAYATATATTCTTCCCTATACTGAGAATTTGTTTTGTTTTCACCTGAGGCAGCAGGATTTAATTCTTTCAAAATTAGAATTCAGAGTTGCTTGACTTTCATCCCCTTTGAGCAATGTGCAGTCAAGAATCATTAATGGTATTCATTTTAAAGCTGAACAGTAGTACTAAGTACTCGGTGTCTAACAAAAGGAGTGCTTTCACTAGGGAGAAACAAAAGATGATGTGATTCTAATCTCATTTCTGGAATGCAAATTCTGAAATTAACAATCTACATTATTCTAAAAAATCTGAAAGGACCTTTGAAAGTTTGTGGCTTTTATTGTTTAAAGTTTATTTCCTGATATATTTCCTTCTGTCTTACCTACTTATACTGTTAGCATTATAATATGTATACATAGACTACAGAAAGAGCCTCAAGGTGTTTGTTTCTTATTATGTATGGGAGTCAACAATAAAAGATCAAGATTTGCCAAATTTTTAAAATGGAGCAGCACTCTGTAATTACTTTTCTATTCTAGGCATGGAATGAGGTTGTAACTGTTGGCAAATTCAGACTCTTTAGCGGTGTCTGCTCTAAGTGACAGCCTCTCAATAATATGCACTAGCAAAAAGCTGCTAATATCTTGTTCCAGCAATGCAGGTATAAAAGAGTATTTTGAAGTGCCACATGAAATAAAATAGTGGTGAATAATAAGCTAGAAAAACATACTTGAGGAATCACTACTATCGCTACAATCTACAAATTATACAGGAAGAGCTGAGGGCTGACATCTGGTTTTTAGCTCACTTCTGTGCTCTGCAAGCTTAGTATTGTTGTTCGCCTACAGCTATTTTTACACTTATTAAGAATCAGTCAATCATGCAGCTTCTAAACAAAAAAAAGTGTTTGGCAGCCGCATTTCCTTAGATGGCTCACCAAATTATGGTTTTCTTATGCAAAATGAAAAAAATTCAAACTTCTTAGCTTTTTACTAATGACAAGTATTGTGTTTTTTTAGTCTAACTATATACCATTAATATTTTTTGTAAATTGATAATTTGACTCCTGAGAAAGAGAAGCTTTGGTGCTAGATAATCAATTTCATTTCATATTAGAAAAATGTCTGGAATTGTATGTAGGTTATATTGTGTCAGTAATCATCCAGGGACATCTTCTCGTGATAGACTGATGTAAACTTTTTCCAAAAAATCTATTCTGGCTCCACCAAATTTTTGCTTTTGCATTAGTTTTTTTCCCTATAGAGCAGATTCAAAAGGTTAGAAGAGGCAATAACTTTTCAGTAATTTTCATTGTGAAAATAATTTTTGAGAATATTATTATGTGAGCATTTGGTCATAGAATTTCAGACTTGTTATTCAACTGTCTGGGTACTGATTCTTATAAAAGCTGTTTATTTTGAAGCCAAACCCAACCTAAACACTTTAATTTAGGGGAAGCCAAAAGAAGGAGATTAGAATCTTAAAGTCACAGTGGTGTTGGTTGCAAGTATCATTCCTGTTCCATGTGTTCTTAGATTCCAACATCAGACCGACTTCTGTACTTGATCCCAGTTTACTGTGGCCACATAGATGACTCCTCAGGAGGTGATACAGCAGGAAAGATGATATAGCTTAGAAAGCTCCTTGAGCTGCCTTTCAATATATCATCTCGTTTCTCAACATTCCAGGTTTTGTTTTCAAATGTGGATCAGAAAGAAGTGCAATTCTAAAATCAGCATGATTAAATTGCCTAATTAAATATGATAAGAGGTTTTAGTTTTCAGTTGTTGACTAGACTCCTGTAGAGTGATAAAGGGACAGTTTAATTGCATATTAGGCAAGTTGTGATGAAAAAGACTCATGCAGAATGAAACTCATCTAAGTGGAGTCATTGAGACTGCCATTTAGAATCTACAGAGAGAAATAGGCCCTAGCAGAGAGTGATTCCTCTCATCCTTAAAGTAAATATCTAATGTTTATCAGTATATGAATAGTCTTCTACAAGTTTTTGATGGTAAAGTGAAGCTAGATGTGACTATCTAAGGATAGATAGATACTATAGGTAAGATGAATTTTAGCTTTAGTGTATATGGTGTAGAAAGCACCTATGTTCCTTCTAAAAACCTTAGATGAAAGGAATGGTATGTATGCTGTGCACCATATCTATAGCTTACAATGCACTGAACCTTCATAGGCAGACAGCACAGAGGATGAGTATGAACATGTTCCCAGAATTGACAGTCTTAGTAAAGAATGACATGACTATTCTATATTTCCTGCACTTTTGCTTATTTCTTAGCAAAAAAAAATAACAAAATAAATCTTTGAACAGGTGGGGAGTTTTACTGGTATAACATCTGGGTCTTAGAAAGTTTGCATCTCAGTTCATTAAATGATTTGAATATCGATGAGCACTAGGATGAGATAACTATCCCACAGAATCAGAGATAAAGTGTCAGTTACTTAAAAGAAAAATAAAAACTTTCTGCAATTTCCCAACTCTGACATACTTTCAAATAAATTGAAGCATTTGCTTGATTTTGTGATTAAAGAAGGACATGATTCTCCAGCCCTCACTAAGAATAAACTATACTGATGACAAGGTAAGCTTTCTGTGAACTAAAGTTCATTCTAAATGATACTGTAACAAAGAAGTATTTGGTGAAGCCTGAACAGTAGTGCCAAGGAAAATATTACTATATATTCACATAAAATTTCCTGTGTATTATTATTTTGCCATTTATTTTTGAGTTAAATAAACCAAATCATAGCCTAATTCAAATACACTACATTCCAGAAGCAAAGCAGTGATGCACAAAAAGACTATTGAATGCAAAATTAAAAAAGGCTGAAAACCTAGAGCAAATTGTTTTCTGTGTCTGAGATCATAATCTCAAATGTTCTTTTCATGAATAATAGTTAAAATATGTTCATACGAAAGTGTGAATTTATGCTGGGTCATCCCTTTAAATGATTACTTGTAACAGATAAACTGATAGAAGCCTATATTAGAATTTGGTAGAAGTACATGGAAAACTATATRCATGATTATTATGTCAGACACCAATTAGAAGGATAGAAATGAAAGTTAATCAAAGGATCCTGTTCAGAATCTTAAAACCTCTGGGKTTTTTTTTCAGCGATAGCTTTGATGTAGAGAAGGAAAGGTCGCCATAGAGAAATGGTTCTGGAACAATTGAAGAAACGCTGTATTAGAAGGGGGAAAGACAACTCGTATAGAAAGCTATAGGTTTCCTGATGCAAATCAAAATTGTTCTGTTATTGATGCTTCAATATTGGTCCAAGTAAAGCGAAAAGGTTGTTGGGAGAAGAGTTGCAGTTTCAATACAGCAATAACATCTACTGCCTGTGTCATTTTGTCTGTGTGTGCTGTRGTTAAGGGTGCTAGGTGGGTTGCCTCAGGATGCAACATGGCAGTCATGCCCCAGTGTGCTGATCCTCGGTAAAAGTGAAAACATTAATCTGACTATATAGAGATCCAAATGATCCATTTTGGTCAAAGCAAGATGGTGTGCTGTTCCATGCTCTTTCAGGAAAGGAGCACAGCAATAGTCTACTTTTGTGAAGATCTGAAGAGCCTTTCTCTGCAGCAGAGAAATATGGTTCATGATTTAAATATATACATACATACATGCATGCATACATACATACATATATATGTATGAAGCAATTAATGTTAAAATGTACTTACCTGATCAATGTGGTTCAGGTTTAAACAATGACTGACAAGTGTTTACATGTATCACTTCATGACAGACTCATAAGCATAGCACAGGACTTATTCACACCAATCTATGAAGGAGGTGAGAASCTGCCATAGCAAAAGATTAAGTACTGAAAATGGTAATGGTAATTTTTAAAAAGYGTTTCAGTGTCTTGATATCAAGGAGAAAGTTTAAGTGCTTTGGGAAACACCTGTAAAGCCCGGGTCTTAGCTGCCTAATTTTTTTTTTAAGATAGAATGTAAGACATGGATTTTTTTTTTATATGAGGCTGTAGGATATGGTTTAGCAAGAATATTATTAAGTATTCAATAATCTCCTCAAAACTGTCATTTTCTTCTAGCTAGGTTTTGTTCCTTAGAGATTTACATTTTTAAATGTAAAGTTCTTTTTTCAAGTTGATTCCAAAAACCCAGATTTAAGGCCACATACGCATTCTGTAATATGTTGTGACATGTAGTACATTGTCTACTTTGTCCTTCAACAAGATTATGCCAAGGACAGTAAAAATACTAAAACATGTGCACAGCCCTTCTGCATCATTGCAGTAATTAGGCCTAGCAAAGTGACTCCTAAGAATGCCTTACTTATGCCAGCGGCCAGTTTGGCTCCCAGCAGCCTTCAAAAATTGAGAAGGTGACAAAAAGGTGGAGGAAAGCATGCATGACTTACAATAGAATGATTGGTCTATCTCAACAGTCTGCTTTTGGCATTATATAGTGTATATTGCACAAACTGACCTCTTTTCAAATGGGGTCACAGCTCTGGAGAGGGCATGCCAGAGGGGGAGCTCCGTCATTTTTTGAAAGGGTTATTGAAGGCCACTGGCTGAGTACATGGGAAAATGAATGAGAGTTTCAGAACTGGGCCTAATGGGACTGTCTGTGCAACAATTACTCTTACGACAAAGAGTTCTGGAACAAGAYCTCCAGAAAGAGGTCTAAGATTACAGGATTCCATTTTAAAATCCTTACTCAAACAAGTACTTCTTTTCATGAGTCTCGGATTTGTCACTTGAGAGATGGGTATTGGCAGGACCTGTTGGGTGCAAGAATAGTTATTTCTTCATTTTCTTTTATCTTTAATCTGTATTCACTCCAGAAAAGCTTTAAATTTATCAACTTCATTTCTATTCTATCTTTGTTGAAAGATTCTGTTACATGATCCCCTAACACTGCTAAAAGGTTCATGGAAAAAGTAGTTCATACTAAGTAAATTTTAAAATTGGGCATAACGCGGCATATGTGAAAAACTCAAGGCAATTTAAAGGTTGTGAATTTTACCGGATGTATGAATACTGAATATTTACCACATGGGATTCATAAAATATTGCAGAAATACCTTGAAAATATTGTGACTAACAGTCAAGCTGTTTGAGCCAGAGAATAAGCTAACTAAAGACTAAAATAAGATAGCGAATGAAGGRAATTCTTTAGAAAGGGGAAAGTGCTACTTGGAGCATTTGTGTTKTGGACACAAGGGATCAGAGGAGGGAACTGAGCATTGCAGCCTTATTTAGCACAGATTATCCATATTCTCTTGAACATGAAATAGCGTAAAGGGATTAAGACTGACTTTTTGTGAAGCAAGCAAACAGAAGACTCATTTCTTCTCAAGCACTGATGGATTCCACTGGGCGAGTATGCCCAGGCAAACCCTATAAACCTGCGAATCAGCGAGTTTGGGAATCTCTGGAGCTAGGCTGTGCTTCCTGTTCTGCTACAAAGTCACTTTGAATTTATAGGTGCCAAGTTCTTGGGAGAAATGTCTTCTGATAAAGAGCAGGTGGCAGGGAAGCAGCTTGTCATTTCGTTATACCTGTTGCCCTCCTTGTTCTCTGTCTCCCCCATACTGTTAAGTTTCTTTGTCTAGAACTGAACTGCTAACCTAAGCTAATCATCTAGATTTCTTCTGTAGTCATTGGAAAGAGATKCATTCTCTTCTTGGAGACATGATTTGATGGGACAGTGGGATGAATTGCCCTGAGAAGCAGTTTCAATCATACTGTTGATTGTAGAGATAACTTAAACAACTGGATTAATTTACRTTTCTGACTGCTAGATGTCTGTAATGAGTATTAATCTGATGAAGTTCAGTAAAGGGAAATGCAAAGTCTTGCACCTGGGGAAGAGTAATCCCATGCACAGGCTCGGGGTTGACTGGCTGGAAAGTAGCTTTGTAGTAAAATGCCTAGTTGTCCTAGCAGACAACAAGTTGACCATGAGCCAGCAATGTACCCTTGCAGCATAAAAGGTCAGCAGTCCTGGGCTCCCTTAGGCAGAGCATTGCCTACAGGTCAGGGTAGGTTCCTCCTCTCTGTTGAGCACTGGGAGGCCACATCTGGAGTGCTGTGTCAAATCCTAGGCTCCCCAGTACGAGAGAGACATGGACATACTGGAGCAAGTCCAGCAAAAGGCCACAAAGATTTAGGGCTAGGAACATGTGACATATGAACAGAGGCTGAGAGAGTTGGAACTGTTTGGTGTGGAGAAGAGAAGGCTCAGGGGGATCTGATCAGTAAATACCTGATAAATACCTGATGGGAGGCAGTAAAGAAGACAGAACCAGTATCTTCTCAGTGGTTCACCATGACATGACAAGAAAYAAAGGGCACAAGTTGAAATACAGGAAATTCCACTTAAACACATTTTTTTATTATTTTTTTTTAACTGTGAAGATAGTGACACTGGAACTGGTTGCCCAGAGGTTTTGTGCAGTCTCCTTCCCTTGAGATGTTCGAAACCTGACTGGACATCTGGATGTGACCCTGAGCAACCTGCTCTGGTTTATCCTCTTCTGAGCAGGAATGTTGGACTAGATAAACTCCAGAGGTCTCTCCCTATCTGAACCATTCTGTGGTTCTGGGATGAAGTCTATGCACAGAGGGAAGAGGGCAAGCACAGAGGTAGATTTTTTAACTGATTTGGGGCATTTGGATTTGGACTGATTTCTYTAACCACAGACATTAAGAATGTAGACATCTATCTGTAAGATATCCACCCTCATCTCTGTTTGTGGGTAACAGAGAGAAATGGGCATTTAGCAATGTGCTGACCTATCTCAGATCCCTATCTTAAAGTAAGATGGATTGCTCTCTGAAGGTGATGTTTTTCTCCAGTCAAGGGAAGTAATGGGAGCACAGACTGTCTCCACTTTGTTCTAAGGTATTTAAAGGTCAGATATCAAGAAAAGTGTACTTGTTCAAGAAAAACATTCAGATACTCATTGTATTTTATTTTTATTAGCTACCATATTTGCACTGTAATACATTTTTMCATGCTACCAAATATGAGAGATATGTCCTATTCCAATATGTTTGGAGTATTAACAAACATTTAAAAAAATGTAGAACAAGTGAAAGACATTGGTATTTTGATAGTTAAAATACATGAAGTGTAAATCTGAGAATATTTCCATGAAGTTTATATGAAGTCATAGTAAATCACATCTTCCTAATTTAATCAGACATTAAAGGTTAGAATTATTGTGCATAAAGCCTAAAAAATGGAGGTGTATTCATTATGCACATACAAACCTCTGTATTTATATACAAAATTGAGACTTGAGTATAGAAATGTGGCAACTGCACGCACTGTATTCCACTAGAAGGAACAAAAGAAAAAAAAAAAAAAAAAAAAAAAAAAAAAAAAAAAAAAAGGCTGTGCAATAGTGGAATTCCCTCATTCTGATTCATCTATCACATACTGAAGCCTTTTCAGAGGGTGCCAGACCCCTGGAAAGGGGATGCTGGAGGAGGAGCTCAGCAATAGTTTGAAAAAGTTCAGAGTGTATGTTTATCACTGCACAGTTCAACTCTGCTCACCCTGACTGCTCTCCCCAGTATTCCTGTGACTCTTACTTGTGAGAGTAACTTTTCCATCACCTGCGCACTCGTGTGTGGCCAACTACAGCCTGTAGAGTATTGGATGTTTTCATTATGCTGAACATGCCAGATAAAATAAATTGTCAGCATAATTCCRCTGAATTCAAAACAACTTGTGTTTAGCCCACTCTATCTTGTAGACATCAATAGAGAGGTACCATATAAAAAACAATATAAAACCATATAAAAACAACTCAGCGATAGCCACTGCTTTTGGAGGATTTAGATATCATCTCCATTTTATTCTCTGCAAAACAGCAAACAGAGGGAACTAGCCATCACAGCACAGTGTTTTGCTGACATCAGGATCAATATGTAAAAGAGTAAATGGGAGAGTGCCATTAATGTTGAGCATCATTAGAAATGAAAGCAAATAGAAAAAATACACACGTTTGCCAAATGGAAAATAACATGTTTTAAAACATCCAACAGGTTATTGCAAGCAAAATAGAGAGAGAGAGAGAGAGAGAGGAACAACTATTAAAATGCAATTGAGAGAGTCATTTAAATGTCAAATGTTGCATTCTACCAATAACAAACCAAATAACTTAATGAGAGATGCAAGTGTTACATTAGTTTTGCTGTAGTTTCTTCTTGCTTTCAATTACAATGAAGGCAGTGCCCTTATTTTAGTATAACCAGTCTAAGACAGCAAACCCAGCCAGTAATGGGGTCATTGTTTCTCAGGTACATTTTTATTTACATTTTAGTTTTCAGTACAGCAATTTCTTTCAATCATCACCATAGCTCTTCAGCCACTGAAGTTAACACAAGCCTATATAATATAAATATATAAATATAGTACGACTGTTTCTTGTGTGTGCTAAGGATAGAAACTGGTGGGAAAGAGAGCAGGAGGGGTGTGGAATGGTAGAAGATACTTCCTTCGAAACTTCACACATATCACCAGTTGCTGTGATTTACCTGATCTGTCTGTACAACAGTCAGTCTCTAGCTACATCACATATACGATTGCAAAAGTAAAAGAATAAGTTAAGAGTAAAGGAAACAGCATCATTTTATTACATGTATTTAATGCAGACTGTCAGTGAGAAMCTTGGGCTTCACTTAACAACGACAGTAAAAGGTGTGTTTATATAAAATTCATTCCATTAAAAAAAGTGTATTTTAAGCAAAAGTAGGAAAATACTGTGCCTCCCTCCTCCCCTCCTTTGGTAAGTCCTATTTTTGAACTGTTCTCATTCAGAGAATGAGTTGCTACTTTTGGCTTTGTTCCCAGAGTACTGCATACTTGGTTGTGTGTGAGGCATTGCCTCTTGGGGAAAAGGGAGGAGGGAGACTGAATCCCAGCATTTAATTCTTAATGATTGTTCTGCATGGTCAAGAGGACACAGAGCAAGCAATGCGCTTTATTCATTACTTACTGTTATAGCTATTGGCAGCCAGCCTTTTTAATTTAGTTATCAATACCCAAAGTCTTTAATCTTTTACTTTAAAGGCAGTCCAAAATAAGTACTAGCCAATGAGCAACTGCTAAACAGAAACACTGGAAGACAGATATGGTTTCAGGCAGTGCTAGTATGGGCCTGCCAGCGTGAGTTCTGACTAAGAGTTGTTTTGTGTTCTCCTGACAAGTCTTTCTTTTTTATTAGGATAATTTCTTCTCTGCTCCTCTGACAAAATACCTGACAACTAACAATAGTGTGTGGAAAAACTCACAGGGGTTGCTAGTAGATGAGCTGTTAGATTATCCCACTGCTCTCCCTGTTGACATAGGATACTCCTCTGAAGTGAATTTTTTATTGCTAAATCAAGCTTGCGATTTCAGTATCCCATAAAATGGGGTTTCAACAACTATTTCAGAGGTTACTATGTCACCAGAAAAGCGTCACTGCCTGGGAAGGTTCTCTTCATTTTTCTTGGCTTTATTTTCACACTGGGGCTGCTAATTATGTCCCAGAGTACATATAGTATAATTCCTTTCTCTTCTTGGGAATTCTAATATTGCATGCTGATACTACATTCTTCTTCATCGTTTATCCATGCTAGTTAGAGCACTGAGGTCTTCGGAATATTCAAGTAATTTAAGAAGTAAAGATCTAAACATTTAATCGTAATCTTTTTTGTTCATTGATGAACTCCTTCCAATGAACTCCTCCCTCCTTCACCTATACTTTTCTGGGAATGCAGTTCCTTTATCTGAGCACAGTATGCCAAACCAAGTGGCTTCATAAGACAAAATGATAATTTTATTTCTCTCTGTTGACTTACCTGCTAGATTTTAAAATTTACTGCTCTGGAATTAAGCTTGGTTAGCAATGAATCCAAAGCTTGCCTTGCTTACACATACACTGCGGAGGAAGCTTTAACCAATGTAAATACRTATGCATGCAGAAAGAAAAAAAGACAAGTGGTGTATTCATAATGCTGTTTTCAGCCTTGTCACCTCTAAGGGGTGTAGGGAGCAGCTCAGCTGACCTGCTCTAGGTGTCCACCCTCAAGTGAGTTGAATAACTCACAAAGTCTATTGATCAAATAGACTGAGGCTTCACTTCAGCTGTCCATGCATCTGTGTCTAGTGGAATTAGAGATGCCCCAGGTATACCTGCCTAGCCTCCCAGCCTCTGCTTCAGAAGGATGTCCTTGAAATTCCGTAACATATCTGCCAGTCTCATGAGGTTGTCTCAGATACTCTAAGGCATTTTAAGTGGAATGATGCTAATCATCTGTTAGGACAACTGACTGGAGCTCCACCAGCTGTCTGGGATTTCACATGTAAATACATAGATACAGAAATTTGATTTCTCTCWCTGTGAGTTAAATCTCATTCACCTCACTGTCTAAAGTTGGGTGAGAGGAGTCTCATCCTCAGATGAGTTAATATTTTCCTGTCTGAACTAAGATACCCAGGAGGTACAGAGTAGAACAAGGAATACTTTGAGGGTAGGGGTTTACAACTTGGCTTACTTTGTGTTTCTTTTCCTCAATCACAATTTACAGTTAAATGTTCCATTGACACATTACATTTAATGACTAGGTTTTGTTCTTTTTATTGCTTATTTTGTAAAAAATTTAAAAGTGAGGTTGAACATGATAGCTGGACCAGTCTAATAGAATTATCTATCAGAATCTGATATATAATYACTCTCACATTTTCCCCTTTGCTCTTGTCAAAATCTTGTCTGCACATTGAATGGATTTCTCCAACAGGTTAAAGCCATGTTTTTGGCAAYAATTCCAACACTACTGCAAATTCTTTTTCATTGACTTCCTTCAATTTATTCATTTATTCATTGATTTCCTTTCTGATATCCTATTTATTTTTCCCATAGTGAGTTCAGTACTGTCAGTTTTGRAGCCTTAAAGAATGTAACAGCAGCTTCACTCAACATTCACTATAAACRGAAAAGCAGTATCAACCACACTATAGAGAAATGTAAGGATTTTCATTAAAATGCCTGTGCTTTTTAAAATCTCTAAGGCATATCTTCACATTCCTCCTGGATTTCGGCTTGCAAACTGAGGAAGAGAACAATACAGTTTACTCCTGGATCACATTTGAAAAGTTATCTCTGAACTACAAAGATTAAAAAAAAAATGCAATGAATGTGTGATGCTGCAGAATCTGAATTCTCACTTCAGGACAGTTTTCAAGGTACCTTGTCTGTTTTCTTTTTTTCTTTTTCTTTTTTCTTTTTTTTTTTTGGCTTTAATCTAACTGGAGAATTAACAGTGACTCCAGCATCTTTGGGAGTACTTCAGCCATGAATTAAATCTTACGCCCTGTTTCACACACTTATGCACTCCCACTGGCTAGCTGTTCTGTCCCAGCTGATTAACTGATGATCAAGACCTCAATTCTAGGAAGCCCTTGTTTAAAATCCTGTGTAAAATGCCTTTTAAGCACATGCTTACAGATGTGTTCTTCAATTCACTTAAAGTATGTATTTGCATTTACCATTTTAAATAGACATCTCTCAGAATCAGGACGCATCTTGTGGGGTGAAGAAAATACTGGCGGTTGTGGGCACAGATGAAGATTAACAAATCAGTGCTGCTGAAGTCCACATACTTTTCCAGTTCAGTCTTCTTTTTCCTCGTATTTACACTTCTTTTCCTACATTCCTATTTTAAATGTCAGCMGTATCAGATGTGACCTCTAGCAGAACTTTGCTGACAGACTGTCGTTAGCTGTTACTCCTCCTTGGGAGAGAGGCCAGCTAACTAGTGCTGGGAGAGTCACCAGGCAGTCTTCTGAGGAGAAGGAGAAGGATTCTTTGTTTGTATGCTGTGCTTCTCAAATAGTTTGTTTTTGTGCATTATTTATCTGAGTTGAGATAACCAGGGAGGGCTTATTTAGCAGCCATAAAACAGCAGCAATGATACTAAACTCTGAAGACCTCTACACTGATCTTTTTTCCCTTTTTAAAAGTTTTCAGTTATTGTCTGTTATCCTTTTCAGGGGATGAAAATGTCAGACTAAAACTTCCGCACACGTTTATCACTTTGTCATTTCTGCTTTATATATATATGTACATATATATGTGTGTGTGTGTGAATGTTCTGCTGCAGAACAAAAAAAGAAAGGCTGATAGCATAGCTAATGAGAAGGTGAAATAAACTATTTTATAAACTATTTTATAGATACATGAAACTGAACATTTTCTTTGGAGAATTAAACTGTTTGAGATTTTTTTTAAAAAAAAAAGATATCCATTAAACAAAAAGACTGCTGGCYGCTATAAAACATAAGGGGGTTGCGACCTGTCAGCTTGAATCCCTGTCTCCTTGGCCGCTCTGGCGGAGAGAACCTGGTGTACATAATGCTGCAACCAAGGAAGCCTTGGGAATCGCAGTCCTACCACGGAGAGCGCTTGTAAATAACGGCCCCGGGGGCTGACATTTACTGCCGGCGGAAAGCAGTAGGCGTCCTGCTGCTCGGCGTGCAGTTCGGTGCGGCTTGGCCGCCCTCTGGTTAGGGGTCGGCCTCATCCCGTTGAGGAGAGGAGGATCTGAGGAGGATCCGTGTTCACCCTCAGTCCCAGGAACTCCGGTAAACGCGTCTGGAGGAAACCGTCGTCATTCCTGCTCCTCCGATGACTGCCCTCCCTTCTGGGGCGGACTCCGCTGTCTGCCGCAGCGGCCGGTCCAAAACGGTCTGCGCTGCAAGCAGCTGCCAACGAACGGCCCCTTTTTTAATGCGCTTCAACCGGCAGTGAATCTAAGGGTAAGCGTTTATGAGAGAAGTACCCTTTAAAGCCAGAGAAATACTTTAGATCAGATGGTTCCTCCTTCCGCAGATTATGATTCTTTGCACAAAGTATCAGTATAGTTTGAAGCATTTAGTATTTAATATGCTCTAGGGTCAGTTTTTTAAACTAGAATAATCTCCTTTTGCATCAGAACTGYAGCTATTTTAAAATTAAGTTCCTTTATTGTCTACAAATATCTGAAGTATRTGATGTTTCACAGGAAAAACACTGGATTAAAATTAGTCTAGTTTAAATACATATTTAAGAGCTCCACTAACTTGCAAAAAAAAATAATGGCCTTGATAAACATTATAGTGTCTCACTCCCTTGCAAGTCTCTCTCTTTTCTTTTTTTTTCTTTTTTTCTTTTTTTTTTTTT
>NW_028185038.1:2078909-2108615 GCF_003343005.1 Rhea americana | reverse complement strand
CTTGTTGTAATATCCCAGTAGAGGGACAAAGTTTATTTCGGGTCCACCAACAATTTTGGAAACTCTGAATTATTAGATGTGTTGTGAATTGAAACACGTAATACCTATTAAAAAATTAAGAGAAATTCTGTTAACCGTGTTAAGATCTGCTAAGTTACATAAATACGTCTATATCAATATAAGAAACACATTTCTGCAGACATTCTCATTATGTAGCTAATTATGAAGTGTAGACTTCTATTGTGTATATGCAATTTTGTCTGGACTTCTGTTATAGTCAGTAATTAAACAGCATAGTGAAGGGTTTATTGCAAGTATGAGAAAGTGCCAAGCAAAACACAAATTATAATGAAATTTGAGATGTCAGTGACAATTAACTGTGTTATGAATATTCATTTCATATTCATTCTGGATAGTGCCATTTTTCACTGTCTTTAATGATTGAATAGCATTTCAAGAAATGGAGATATAAATAATAGTCATGTGATAATTAACATGGTCTTTCCTGAGTGCTGTAGCATTTACCAAGTGCCACGTGGGCTAGAGCAATGACTGGAAACTTAATTTTCAAACCTGACCAGTTCAATGTGTTTAGCAGTCCAATTTGAAGTTCTTGCAGGATTGCTAATTTACAGGAAGATAAAAATCTTCATGTAAGTGTTTTTTACTCATGCTGCTGTTTCATCACAGAGCTAAGTGCAACACTGAAATTACATAGGTGTAAATCAGGACCCCAAATGAGAGGTGAAAAATAATGGAGTCGTATTGAAGCATTGCCTCCAAAGAACAGTCACTTCCAATTAATTTTGGCAAGTGTGACTCACAGTCCTGCTTTCAGGACAGCACATGCTTAAGTCTTATTGAAAGAAGACTGAGCATGTGCTTAAATGCTTTCTTCAGTCAGGGTGGAGGCATCCTTGACAGTGAAGGGAACAAGCAGCAGCTCCCTGTGCATGAGGTAGYCTTTGGCCATATGGCCTCACTCTATTTTGAATACTTCTTTACATTGGTAGTGTTTCTTAATAGTGTTCTTCCGGTGTTCTCTAGAAAGGTTGTGATACAGCCTCTCAATATTGTGCACTGGTGCACCCACTCATATTGATAAATGCTTGGAGTCCTTCCTTCAGTACCGGTATGTGAAGCCACACAGCCCATAGAACAGTAATGGAGTCTTCCTTAAGTCTGACTGAATATTTTGAAGAGAAAGACATGATTTCAAAAGAAGAATTGCATAGTTGCAAACCCAAAGCCCTCAGAGAAAGTGCCTCATGTAGATAGTTTCCTTTGAGATTATAGAACCATGCAAAAGAGCATAACATTTGTTAAATTAATTCTAGAGGACCTTTTTTGTGTAGGTCTAATACGAAAGCAAGTAAGACAGATGTATTATTGCTACTCCTGCTTCTTGCAGATACATCTCTTTTATTCAGTATCATATTTCATCTCTTTTATTCAGTATCATATTTCATCTTGCATCTGAGACAATTGTTTCCAAAAAAAAAAAAAAAGAAAAGCTTGAAATTACTTTGATCCAGCATGGTTAGTGAAAAAAGATGATAAAGTTGATTATGTCCATAGTTTGTATGATTAAAAACTCAGACTTATAATTTATAGTTCTTTCTGGAATATGGGTTTTAATTGTCTGAAAAAGAGAGAAAAAAAAAGATTAAAGCAATGAAGAAGACAATCTTGCTTTGCAGTATGGAAAACTGAAGTAGCAAAGTATAACAAAAAATGAAACAGCACCTGGATTTGAGGGAAGAATATAGGTAGAGCCCCACTGAGATTGTTTTGGGAGTTGCTGACCACTCTAGGGTAATTGTCCATGTGCATTCACATACTACAGCTCTTAGTGAAACGGGTGCTTCAGAGTACTCTACCTGTCCAGAAAGGCCTGTATGYTACTGTGCTCTTCGGAGAGTGTGAGGGGATAACACTGCGTATGCAAACTGCTGCCAGTGCCAGCCCTGGGGAAATCGCATGCAGCAGAGCTGTTTAATTTCCTAGCTAGAGCTTATGACCAAAAGCTACTTTTCTTTTTAGAAGTGAGGAAATTATATAAAATGTCAGTTATGGAAAATAGCCTTGGATTGCACGATCATAAGTAACTGGATTTTAATTAAATGCAAGGTAAATAGAGGCCAATAATAAAGAACATCAGTTTCAAATAGAGGTTAAGACAGGCAAAAAAAAATAGTTGCTGATCTAGATGATGGAGCTTAGATTCACATTTCACTTGAATGAGAAAGAGGCCTGGAATATATTTTTCTTGAATGTGCAGAAATGTTCTTGAACATGTRTCCCAAGCAAAGAGGTAAAATACATTGCAGAAAAGCTCATAATTGAATGAATGACCAATATAAATGAGACAATTAAGAGCAAACAGAGAACCTGCAAAGGATTTAAAAGGACTGATAAGAAAACTTTTTATCTTGTAGAATAAAATGAGAATTTTCCAAAGTTAAACTGAAATAAAACACAAATGGAGCACTAGGCTTGACAAAGCACTTAGTAACCATTTGAATATAAAGAGGAAAAAGATTGGTAAGGAATTTAAAATAGTAATTAATTTATTTTTGTTTTCAGTAAAGAAAGAATAACTTCAGTAAGAATTTGAATAGATAATGGTAGTGTGGCTATAAATTTTGGTATCTTAAATAGAAAACTCAGTGTGTTCAAACTGTTCTATCCAAGAAGCGAAGTTAAATTGGATGRTGGGTGATACATTTTTATTAGAAACACTGGTGGGTAATCAGTCGAGCAGTGTACTGGGARACAGAATGCAATGAACCTGACAATGCCTAACCTGTCCTTCACTTATAACCTCRTGGTCCCAGTGCAGCACTGTGTCCATCCTTGGTTATTTGGTTTAAACTATTTAGCTGATCTGATTTATATTTGTCTATATCTAGCTATAATAATTTTAAGTCCTTATTATAACAGTTTCCTGCAACTTCTCAGGAGTATACTCTTATGTTCATATGCCTTTTTTGTTATTAATTCCATTCTTCTGCTAACTTACAGTAGCCCAGGCTTCAAGCCTGCCAAGAAATGTGAATTTCTATGCTAAGTTAAATGTTACTTACCCTTGGAAGCATCAGGAGAACCACATACTGGAGTGAAAAAGAAGTACTAATGTCATTGCACAAGACATGAATGAATCTTCATCTGAAATGCTATAGTTATTTGTGTTCACACATTAAAGGTCATTTCAAACTGAACATGTAAATAGAATTGCCACAATAAACAAAGGGAAGCCTGTTTGTGAAAGGGGAAAAAAAATATTTTTTTGTGGATCAGTATGGAGAACAGAAGCCAGGGAGGGTATATAGTTGTAGATTATACGTTGACAAGAAGGTAAACACTAGAGAGAATGAACTGTTTTGAGAACAGCACCAGTATAAGAGCGATTGGATGATGTTAATAATCATGGGCAAACATGACCTTGAAATTAAAATCTTTCTGACTGTCCATGGAAGTAGGTTTTGGAATAGCCTCCTAATAGGAAAAGTGGGATAAGACAGTATAACTGATTTTAATATATAGGATGATCAGTGTATGAAAGGGATGCAATTGTTTGATATAGACAGGAGTCTGATGTCCTGTCTTTATAGTCCTGTATTGCTGTGCTTTTTTTAAAAGGTATTGCCTGTACTCTTTGAATATTAGCCTTTCTCAAAGCCTACACTGTGTAAAAAACTAAGGATCTTTTATTCACTGACCGAGCTGTGTAAAAACTAATCAAGACAGAGATTCAACTGAAACAGAATATATAATCTTCTTGCTGTTGTATCCTTTTATTTCATTCTGTTTTGTCTTTTGAGTTTTTTTTTCTGTTTTTGAAGTGAAGGATGAGGCTAGTCACCAAATTCAAACTTCATTTGCTAATAGTTTTGGTCTCTTTTTAATTTTTGAGGCCTATAACTGACAGATCATAATGTCACCTAACTTCACTACCAACCCAATCAGAAGTCCTTATTTCCTTTTTTTGGCAATTGTTGCTTCTAAAAATATTTAATATATCAATTATACACATTCATAGCCCTACTAAATCAGGTCTGAGACTGTGTCTTGTGTCTGCCTCTTGCCTGGATGCTCAGAGAATCAGGAAAAGCTTCTTGTATCCTTTTGTCTGATTCAGCACAAGCCCTTGCAAAGCCAAACAGTCTAGCTAAGATTTATCATCTATCCTTCGRGTACCAGGGGGCAATATGAGGAAAGAATAACAGATGTAGCTGCATATATAGTATCAAATGGGAAATAACTCAGAGAAATGTTTWGCATTTAACTTCAAAACGTTAAGAGAATCACTTGAATGATTGTCAAGTGGAAGGTCATTTGATCCTTGGAGGAAGTAGGAAAAATGTCCTGTGCTGTGTCTGGAGATCAGCTAAGATACAGATGGTACAAGAAGCAAGCTCTGTGACCCAGAGTACAAAATCTATATCAAAATGGACTCCCAGACCTAAATACTTTCTGTTCAGTCTAACGGGTCCATGTGACTTGCAAGATGGTATGTGCTTATATGTTAGAATTCAGGAGAGCTGTATATGAAAAACGAGTACAGAGAGTGGATGCCAGATATCTTTCTTCCTGTGCATATCTAATAAATCCACTTTTAGAAAAGTTGAAAATGACTTTTACAAGCCAGAAAGTATCTTGACATTATGTGGATACATATGGGTAGGAAAGGGCTTGGAGAGTTTCCCAAGCTTGTAAGGACCTTTTCAGGACTGAGCAAAATTACAATTCCTGCATTTAGGTAAGTTTAAAGCTTTCTCCTTTGCAATGGACCCTTAGTTGGGAGTGAGGTTTGGTGACAGTCCAGCTGATAGTGCAGCAACTGGAATGCCTTGCATCCCACCTACTCTCAGAAGATAGTAATGAAAAGCAATAGGTARAACTGTTAGGGCTGATATAGGTAGCCAGCTCTTCAATTAGGGGGTGTTTGGACATGGCCACTGCTGAAGTTGCCGTCTGCCAATAGCCACTGATGTCTGCACCCAGGGAGGAACGGATCAGCTGTGCTCCCTGTGGGAGCACCAGAACAGGTGCCTTGCAAGAAATGTCACCATATGAAATGTTGCAGAGCTTAGGAGGTCGTCGTGAAACAGTATAAGAACAAGATCACCAAAAYTGTGTGGTCAAAATCTCAGTGGCATGTACACAGGCTGGTACCCTGAACAGCTGAAGCTAACAACCTAGCAAGCCACTTGAATAGGTATAACGATGTCATTGCCTGGTATTTAATACCAATATTCCTAGCCAAAGCATAACCCAACTTTCAGAAAGACTATGCTGTTTTCATAGCAGTCTGTTTACATCATCTCCAGCTTTTTCTTTGTGTTTATGAGGCTACTGTTCTTTTTAGCTTTCCAGTTTTGCTAATAGCACCTCACAGTTTCTGTTACAGAAACTGGTGCTATTAAAATTTGCATTATTTTACATATCCACTACCAGTTTGTTCCTTCTGTGATTTTTTTTTCACATTGTGTCTTCACACCTTCTGTGTGTAACTGTGAAGATTTTGTATGCATTAACATAGGCCTTGTGCAAGACCTTTTTCAAAGAAAAGAAATAGTCCGTTCAGAATGGCTGATGTTACCTTAAGAGAAGCTCTGATTACAAAGCTCCAAAAAATCATAACCTGATCCAAAGAAAATTCACCAGGGGACTTCTTTTTCAATTAACACTTTTTTTCTATGTTAATAGTTTGCCAAAACTTTTGCAAGTTATGGACCAAATCTAGTAAAAAATGGAGCATGTGTTAGACAACTTGCATTTTCTTTTTGGGAAAACAATCTGATTAACTCAGAAAGAGCAACACAGAATGAAGAGTATCAGCACACCAAAAAAAAATAGTTAGGAGGTTCATTATTGCAAAATAATGATGGTTAGGATTCTTTGTACCTGTAATGATGAAGCTTTGATAAAAGGCATGTTGCACAAAGATTCTTTTCTTACATCACTACATGAGATCAAGAAAAAGGAAGTAAAGAAGATGCCCCTAAAAAGTATACTGTTCTGTTTAATTTTAGGAAGAAACAAGAGATTTGATGCTGAATAATCTCAAAGTCATACTTTGGTAGAGATATATATAGATTATGCAAATATACTACTGTTTTAAATTTTACTTTAAACATGTCACATATAAGGGGGAGAAGAAACTGTTCATCAGAGTGTGTGTGTCAAGCATTTGTGCGGAAGACATTTTGACAGCTCTTCTTTCATGCTTACCTAATGTGCACTGAAATAATGGTAAGAGGAAAAAAATCAAATATTAAGCCTGTTATGACAAAAGCAAGAATTAGATCTGTGACAAGTATAGCTGGAGGAAATCTCAGGCTTTAAAATACTCTGTGGCAGCTGTCCTTTCTCAGTATAACAGCGCTTTACCCAAAGGGGCAGTGCAAATGGCAGTGCCGCCATTTTATAACCCAGGACCCAGACCAGCATGAAAGCGATAGGTCCTTCCTTCTCTGCATCCATTATCAAGTAGGAGAGAGAGAGCTGGAAGTGTTGAGAAGTCTTTCCTACTCATTTCCTCCAGTGGGAGCCATGTGAACGATACAGATGTCTAGATCTGTAGTTTGTTTAGAAAGAGAGCTCTTGCAATACCATCACCACCAAAATGCTGCAGTGGTCCTTTTTTACTTTGGCTGTAAGAGACCCTGTGGTCTTTGCAGAGGCCTTTTCATGCCAGTACAGATGTTATAGGCCCAGACATAATCAACCATGCTTCCCCAGCCCATGGACTAGCAGGTGTGGGTAATTAGATGCTGCAGCTTCTATCAGCTCATGTCCAGCTGCAAGTGCATCATGGCATCAGTGAATGACCTATGTTTTCAGAACTCCTTGCAGGATCTTAGCCACAGGCAGTCATCCTGTTCTCACAGGCAGGGGGAAGCTATGCCAGCACAATGCTGGGCYGAGAGCAGGTCATTTGCAATGACCTGGTGAACTTCTGCCATGACCTCGTAAACTTCCGCCATGACCTCATCCTCTGCCATGGCTGCAGTGCCTCAGAGAAAAGATGGCAGGATGCCCTTATGAGATGTACATTCACATCTGGGTCTTCCTTCTGTGATGAGCATCTGTCTTGAAATTCTGCATCCCCAGATGGCAAGCAACAGTGAAGAGGAAGCGCAAAAARAAGGAGACCCAGTGGCATAGTTGGGAGAGAGACACTTCATCCCTCAATAGTATTCCAGACTGTGGTGGTTGATCAGCACAACTTAGTCCTTCTGCTCCCTCATAGATGTGCCACCTCTTCTCAAAGGCTGGCTTTGCTTGTCAGCTGCTCATTGTCCCAGATGCAACTCCTCTCAGTGATGTAAGCTACCAAGAGAAAAGGGTACAGGCTGGAGTTCCTGCTCAGGGCTGACACTATGGCTCAGTCTGAAGCATCTGTTTTTACAGTGAAAGGCTACTTTGGTCTGGGTGGATTAGGATAAAAGCTATAATGAATATGTGTTTCACTCTCTCAAAATCTGCTTGTTCTTCAGGCATCCATGAAAGTCAAGCCCCAATCTGGGAGAGTGACATTATGGTAGCCACAATACCATAAATCAGCTTCATGAATCATTAGTAGAGGTTTGAGAATCCTGAGAATGATTTCATCCCTCCACACATTTTGGAAGAGTTTGTAAACTTGTGATGGCTTCACCTCCTTCGTGTACACCATTACCCCATGAACTCCACCTTTTCCAACATTTGTTGAGTTTTCCATAGAGTCAGTGTTGCTACAAGAAATTCAAAACATCCTGGACATGGTCTATGTGCACCTCTTGAGCAGTGGAGAAAAACAAGATTCCATCCAAGTATGCCATGACACGGTTATTAAGCATGTCCCTCACGACAGCTTTTACTGCATTGTAGAGACTGGATGGCATCACAAGATAGTATCACAATACATCACATGGGTGTATTTGGTGTGGAAAGTAGTTTTGTTTTGTTACCCTATTTGTTACCCATCTGAACTGAGAGCAAATTTTAGGCTGTCATAGATCCGGTTGGTGAATTAGTGAACCCGCTGCAGATGTTCAAAGAGCTCCAAGATGAGAGACAGGGGAGGCCATTTCTTCAGGTCACTTCATTACTGTAATGTCTTTCAGTTCCTTGTAATCTACACAGGGGCAGAGACACCTCATACTTCTTTGTAACAAAAAGCATGAGAGTCCTAACAGGAAAGATGGAGAGAT
Source organism: Rhea americana (assembly GCF_003343005.1). NCBI lineage: Eukaryota > Metazoa > Chordata > Aves > Rheiformes > Rheidae > Rhea > Rhea americana. Next base: position 2,100,414 of record NW_028185038.1, on the reverse strand, counting down.
GGATGAACATATATACCACATTGATCTGGGAGTGCTCCTCAAGGGCTGCTAATTCAGAATGTGACAAGGCATAGGTGCACAAAAAGGCACCTCCTTTTCAGATCATTTGGGCAGTGACTGTTGATGTTGTTGAGGGGAAGGGGGAGTAAAAGTCATTGAATTCCTCTGGGAATGTTGTCAGAAGGTGAGGGCATTGGCTGAGGCAGAGGTATGGTCCAGAAATATGGTCCTGGCTGACTCAGAGCTCTGGGCCTGGTTAGAACTGTAATGATGCAGATGCCTCAGGGCTCAGGCTGTACTGAGCATGGCAATGGTCTGTTCTTGGTACCTGGCTGTCATGTTTGGTATGGCTATTGTGTGGTTACATCTTTCAACTGCTTCCCTCTCACCCTTCCCTCTGCCTGGGGTGAAGTTGGTGGAGGAGTGAAGTTGGGTGGTGCCAAACGCTGTGGGCACCTCTAGGAGTGGTGAGAGAGGTGGAGCAAAATGTGGCAGAGCCCGCCAGGGCTGGGATCTACTCTCTCTGGCACATGGTCCAGAGGGATAGCCAGGCTGACAGCTGCCCTGGTCTGAAGGCCTAGGCTGCCTCAGCCATCCCATCTCTGAGAACCTCAGTTAGTCCRAATCTGTCGTGGGCTATGAGGGTTTGTTCCTTCCACATGGTTTTCATGACCAACATGGGACCTGGCAGGGGGAAGCCAAGGGAGCAGCCCCTGTACGACCAGAGGGTGAGAAACCATGGCACCTAGCTATGGGAGCAGGCTGCATGGTGCTTAGATCAGAGCTCAGGAAGGCTTGAACCTTCCAGGACTATCAAGACGGGGATACTGTACAAGTGAAAGGGAGCCAGGAGCCAACGGTGACAGCAGCACAGGGTTTTCCCTCACCAATTGGCACCATGTGAGTGGAAAGGGGGCGGCAGYAGTAGGAGGGTCTGGTGACAGGTCAGTGATAACCAGGCAAATGCAAAGTGATGAGTCTAATCCAAGGTCAGTCCAGGAACCTGCAAGTAGAATCAGCAGAAGCCAGGACTGGACATGGGCCATGCATCAGTGTGGATCAAGTATRGCCCAGGCCTCATCTGAAAAGGGCTCCCTGGCTACAGGCATGTCTGGGGGGCCCAGGTGAGCCAGTCAGGGCACTTATAGCTTCAGATCAAGGCAGTATWTGAGCATTTTTCATAATATCAGAGTGGAGAAGGTCTTTTTGTGTTATTTGTGGGACTTTTGGAAAGCAATATTCTGTGCTTTCTAATGATTATACTCTGCACTGTGTGTGTGCACATGGCTTAACCAAAGTTTCTCTCAAATTAGTAGGATGATGGGGTATTGAAAATGCCTGACATGAGGGTAAAAGCACTACTTTGGTAACATTTAAAATGCTAAATCCAGATATATGTGTTAAGTCCTATGTATGTCCTTTTAAAACTGCCATAAAAAAGCCTGAGAGCCACTGTTGGCATGTAGCATRCTATATATAGTAGATATATATAACCCGTTAGAATCAGTATATCACCTCAGCCTGAAAATGCCGTCAGAGTGTAATGCAGGAAAAAAGTAGTGAAATGACTGATACTAGAGGCCTGCAAATAAAACAATATTATACCTTAGTGGTCAGTATGCCCAGATTTACCTTACAGAAAATCCTTATTTATGAGGTACATATAGACTGCAAGTAGGTGTGTATACAAATATCATGTTGAAAAGTATCAAGGAGCTGGAACACCACTGTAATTGCTCACACCCACAGCACTCATTACCGCCTATCTCGATATGTTGCATGTGCCTTTCAGTCTTCTTGCCAACTTGTTCTGTGTGAGGGGTGATTTGCAAAGGGAACATTTTCTGAAAAGGACAAGGACAAATTGTTCCAATGATGGGCCAGAAGAGAAAAAGGAAGTGCAGAAATATGATGACAAATATGATGTTTGTTTGACTTCAGTCATTTCAGTACAATGATATGTAGCCTGCTCTAACTGCTGGCTGCTGAAAGAATGGAGGCTTCAGCATTGTCACACATTTGAAAACAAGACATCTAACAAGGAACAAAAGAACCTCAGGATTTTGCAGTTTTGGTGGATCAACAAGATTAGATTGCTTAAACCAGCTCTGTCAACACAAATGCCTTTCAGTTATTTTCTTTGGTGTCTTCATATATTGCRTTAGTGTAAGGTATGTACCATTGCAGAGGAGGTTATCCTATCTTGTACTATAGCATAGTTTCTAAAATTATACAGCCTGAAGCAGTTGTTGAATTGAAAACAGTGTCTTTGTCAAAGACAATCCTTTGTGTCATATGAGAGAGACACAATTGATCTTGAATTCAGAGAAAACAGCTACATGGTGATTCAACTCTTAAGTCAGTTTCTGCAGCACAACTTCTATTTTGGAGCTTCTTTTGTAGACAGATTGCATATTTTGAAAAAGATACCAGTAAAATATTTCAAGAAATAGCCAAAGATTACTACCCTCCACTGATGTGACTGATTGCTATCTGCACATATACTACAGCCCAAATGGTAACAGGTAWGAATAATGACCTGGATACATAGATTTAAAAGCATTTTTCTAGTACCTTTATGTTTGGTACTGCCAAGTTCTTCTTGCCAGGAAAATCAAAGGAAGCATGCACAAGGTCATTCATATTGCTAGTTAAGAAAAAATGTTAATTTCAGTAGTAATAAGCTTCCCTGAAGGCTGTATGTATTCTTGATAATATTGCTTTGTGATGACAAAAGTTCTTTTCARTAGAAATTCCTCTTTTGGACTTGCAGGTAACTCTTTAAATGAGGGAAGAATTACGCATTTTCTTGCTTGATTGACCTCGATCACTTGCTTTTTGCTGCCTGTATTTGGCTGGTGTGTTTATTCTGATATAAGCAGGTCGAATTCTCTAAGGTGGAGTATTTTTGGTTCATGTTTGCTCATGAAGAGGAAGACTGTAGCAGCCATCATGCAACTTGGAAATTATGCTTCCTGAGAGCAAAGAAAACAGTAACTTTTCTTTTTTGTCTCAGACTTCAGTGAGGGAACTGAGGAATCAACAGGAAAACATAATGCACTCATTAATCATAATTCAAGGGAACTTCACAGGCATCTTTGGGAGCCTTTTCTCTATTGATCCACACAGTGGAAAGAGGTGATTCACTAATCCTTTCATCCTAGGTGCTGTGGATAGAGCAATACAGGGTGAGCCATTGCAACAAAAGCTGACAGGCTTGAYCTCTGATAAGACCGTAAATTCAAAGTTCTTTAGAAAGGAGCTGGGTATGCTTAGTATGTCTCTGAAAAAAGATTGTCCAGCTTCAGTTACAAACATTTTATYCTGATTTATCCACTACAAATCAAAATGTTCTCAGTGTTGGTAATGAAAATGAAATATTGTTAGCATRTTAAATGAAAAGGACTGAAGACCATTACTTCTGTTTATCATTAAACAGCATTTGAAGCATGTTTCATGAATGTTGGGTGATTCTTTTGAATCTTATTTAAAATTACAAATTACCTTTTTGAACCTTGATGTCAGCTATTGTTTTTTTTTATTAATTTTTACATTGTAGTAACRTCTAAAATTTCTAGTTAACAATCAGCAACCACTATGTTATTGTACACATATGTCCTCAAAACTTTCCAGATAAATGTGTGAAATGAGGGAAGAGATATATCAGATAAATAGAAAGTGAAAAGGAGATAAGTGAAAGTTAACAAGAGCACTATAACATTTAGCATCTGGTATGTAACATTTTCAAAGTTAATTTTAGTTAATGAATGATAGTATTGTGAAATATATTAGTCTGCAAATAGCTATTTGGTTCCTGAAAAGACTGGAAACCCAGGCATCATGAAAATGGCATTGCTTGAAATTCTTTGTGATAATTATTTTAAATCTGTTAACTTTCTACTGAAGCTTGTGGTTCTTAGGCCAATTCCAAGATAGGAAGCTTACGATTCAGGTGAAATGGCCTACTTTGAGTCTCTGTAGAAAGTAGTCATCATTTTGCTTATGCAAACACTGCAGAATAAGCAAATTCTATGCGCTATGTTTTTCTGTTATATTACATGTCCCATTCATTTTCTTTGTGTTTATTTTTCTCAGGACATACTTTCATATTGCACCCAAAATCCAGCATAGCTATACATTAACTCTGAAAAAGGAGTTTCTTCTAGATCTGATTGGAAGTTCATGTCCCTCTCTTACACAATTCTATGCATAAATCAGTTTAGCTTGCTGATCTGACAGAAGATTTTTTTCCTTTTTTTTAATATGTTCATTTTCCATCAGATCAGTAGCCCAGTCCACTTCATTCTTTGATTGCACCATACTTGAATTTGAAACAAATGAAGGAGCATCTGCATATGTTGCAAGGCAGAAGGGGAAGAGTGAGCTCTACAGCTAYGCTGGAGTACTATCCAATGAAAATACACCCTTACTTCTGTATCTGGAAAATCTAGTAATCAAAGTAAAAGAGATACTAAATTTGCACTAGCTTTAGTAATGAAAACAGCTATCCCGTTACATTGCTTTGTTTGCTTTTACATGTACTTTCTTTTGTCTAAAGAGAAGATGGCATGCCAATCCTTTCAACTTACGGTAACAAGGCAAAATGCTGCCAAAACCATTTACCATATCCTAATCTGACAGAATTTACTTTCAATAACAGTGAGCCAAGTTATATGATGGAAACATGTATATATATATTTTTTACGGGATTTTTTATGGATCCTGTATGTGATTACAGGATCACATACAAATCCTACTATTTGTGTGCTACTGCCAATGTTTACCTTGTATAGCAAAGTTAATTGTTTTCTCTYGTGCTGTTACCAGTCTGTCTTCTAAAAGTATTTAGGTTTCATCCTATCCATATAACYGTACACAAATGACCTTGACTTTGTATTCTAAATCAGATACAAAATTTGCYGGGCTTGTTATGTAGTAAAATATAAATCATTTCCATCCATTAATGTAATCAGCCTCCAGAAGAAGGGAAAGTTATAACAGTAATAATAAAAGCACAGCAGGTTCAAACAAAAAAGGGTTAAAGGTTAAGAACCATACAGATGTGACATTTGTCACTTTAAAAGTAATAGCATTAGTGCAAACTAAAACCTCACCTATCATCGGACTATAAAAACAGGGAGTATTATCTGGTCAGTCACTGGTTTCATTTTTATTTAACATGTATTTCTACCATAAATTGCTTGAGTTTGATAGGTTGTTTAACACTGGAGATAGGAAAAGTGCTTTCATCTTCATGAAAGTAGTTTAACCTAGATCCCTACTGTTGTTACTGTTCGTTCACACTGTGGAGGCCGGTATGAAAATGTTCTTGATTTTGTTCCAATTTATTGGAGAGTGCTAACAAAACCATAGAACAGCATTGCCRTGATTTGCACAAATTGGCAGATACAGGGCAGCTAATGAGCAAGCAGGGACTGCACTTTTCCGTTTGTTTCAAGTCTTTGAAAAAAAGACATAGGATAGYGAAGAGGAACTTTCATTAGCAATATTCATCAGTATCTGTTCATGAGTTATTAGTAATCTAGTTTTAAATTATATCTGTGCACATAAAATAATTTATATATATATACATATATATAAAATCTCTTTTTTCTCTCTCTCCATAAATATATATTATATATGTATATATGTATATATATGAAATATATATATAATTATTCTTTCCAAAAGGGAATTAGATTATACTTTACAGTACTATAAATCAAGCAACTTTGAAATGAATAAAATGCATTTTTAATAATTTAAAATATGATATTGAGATCATCAATGAGAAACTAAGGACAAGTTGACAATCTCAAACTTCATTCCCTGAAACCTTATCTCAGAGTCACATTACATGCTACGTCTAGTACAGCTTTTCATTTTTATGGATTCTCTTACRGTATCATCTATTTTGATTTAAACAAAGATTTAGAAAACATCAATTGTTGCTGAAGATATAGTCATACCTTTACTTTGAATTTCCTACTAATGTTGTATATTTTTCTAAGTAATGAAGAGCTTTTCTTGATTTGTTTTGCAACACACAACACTAGGGAAAATTAATGGTGTAATAAGCTTAGAAAAAAATAAGAATGGTGACAACATTTAGAAATATATTAAAGGAGGAAAATGTTGGGAAAAGAGCTATTAAAATATACTTGCCTTGAGGAAGTATAATAYCAGCTTGCATGATTAATTTACACATCTCAAGAATTCACTGAAACCCATCTTAAACTTCTTTATGTGATCTATTCCATTTTATTGCTGTGAGATTTATGCAGTAAAACAAATAAATGGTTGATTTATCTCACTTCCATTTGTGTGACAAARCATAAGACAGAAGGGATGAAGAGAGATGAAATTTACTGATATGCAGAAAATGATCATATGCTAATGTTGTTTAGATTTGTAAGCATASTTATTTTAGGTATTTTTATCATTTTTAATGTTTTGTGAACATATCAAGCACTCCAGACAAAGGATTCAATTAARAGATTTTTTTTCCATTCAAACCTGAATATTTTATGTGTCTATATAGCCCCAATATTTTAGAAAGTTTAAAAATTATGCCCTTTGAATGGAAAGTTCTCTGTTTAGGTCAAGAGTATGTGGTGCAATTGAAATAGGCAGTAAACTCTCTGAGTGTTGCCCCTGCAAAGTGCCTGAACAAGGTCCTAGTGATACCGTTGCGAGGAATGAGAGGACCGTCCACTTTCTCTGCATCTAATACACATAGCAGTTTTCTGAGACTGCTAGAAAAAATAAGGAGCAGAGATGTTATTTGTCTAAGATAGAAGCTGAAGTTAATTCCAAATAATACAAACGGTTGGAAGAGACACTGTATAAAGAGAACATATAGAAAACAAGATTTATTAAATAGAAGCCTTTTGCCAAAGACTTCTGTAAAGGCAGGGAGAAGATGGGGTCCAAAGGAAACTTTGTGACAGACTTTTCCTGAATTTTCAATCAACTTTAGTAATASAAGATGCCACAGCCATTGTTTGTGGCTGCTAAAGACTTCTGCTGATACAGATGTTTGTATAGATCACTGTCACAATTTTTAGTGATGTCAGAATTTCCTATACTCCACCCTCAGTGGAAGGCATTGTGGACCTGCATCCTGCACCGCAGAGCATGCCTGGAGACACTGGTACAGAGCTTTCCCCCCAGACATACAGCCAAAGTCAGGATCAACAAACCATCGGAAACTGGCAGTAGACATAGCATGTGACGCCCCGCTGATCCACGAACCAGCCGACAGCCACAGCTGCTCAGGGTGCTGTCTTGGCACCTTGCTTGCCTCTGTCTGCTACTTTTTTGTTAACTGTAAGTCAGTTGGGTCATGGCTGTGCCAAGGATCAGCAGGGCTCCACTCCCTGATGGTCCTGTTTTGGGTGCAGCAGGGCACTGCAGGGAAGTCCAGGTCTGAAGGGAGGCCAGATCTGAAGCCAAGTGGAGGATTAGTTTAAGCAGAGCAAAGTACTTTTCTTAACGGGCAGGGGGGATGAGCTCTTCTTTCCCCTAGTTTATTCACRGAAGTGGATATTAAGGCTTCTTAATATTCTCATTTCGCAGGTCGGTTTTTTTTAGTGTGTAGTGCAAGATCCCACATGATAACAAACCCCTGCTTTAACCTGATTTGTGTAGCAAGAGTTTACGTTCCAGCGGAAAAGAGTTTAATCCTGTTACAAAGCACAGGACTACCTGTCATTCCGCATGCTGTTTTGTCCTTCATTTATTCCACTTCCATTTCAGTCAGCAGGTGGTAACCATTAGGAGTGTGTTCGAGGAGGAGAGAAAGAGATTCCCTGAAATGCAGTCTACATGCTGCTTATGAGGGTTTTGGTTTCTACTGAACGTTCCCCTATCCTCAAAAGAGCCTGCAAAACACCTGCATCGCTTGTGATTGAAAGTCTCAGAGGAGAAAATAAACAATCTCCTAACAAGTAGCATGTAACCTTTACCACAAAGCAATGAGGTCACGTATCTAGCAGATACATATATATTTTTTTAATAATATAATTCATAGAACTGTTCTTTGCCTCTGCTATCAGCATAACCACAGGTCTCACTAGCAGTCTGAGCCTGCAACTGGAACGTTTTTACTTTCTTTTTTTTTAAATACGACACATGAGCAAAATGAAACCTCACCAGACTCAAGATTTTACCTTTTTAAATGACATGAATGTTAAAAGTAGTCTTGCCATGGATGAAGTACTGTTCAAAGCTACAGAGAAAATTTTAGTACACCTGCTGCCCTTGGTTGCTATTCACCCACTCTGCTTTAAATTTAACCTTCCTATTTTGCAAGAAGGAAATAAAGAATAAGTATGACTCTGAAACTAGGAAACTAGTTGGGGGCAGGACAATAGTTTTTAGGTTCCTTTTTTTTTTTTTTTTTTTTATTTTTTTTTTTTTTTTTTTTTTTTTTTTTTTTTTTCTTTTTTTTTTTTTTTTCTTTTTTTTTTTTTTTTTTTAACATTTTTAAGACACAGCCTTTTTTTTCAACTGTATTAGAAGACAGTCAATCATATATCTTTTACCCAATCAATTTTTCATAGCAAATTATATAATTCCTATTGACTTCCCTGGAATTAAAACAAGGATGTGAAGTTGGTAGGCACTGAAACACTGGCTGGAGTGAGGAAGCTCTTCACATCAGAGTCTGCCTCTCAATCATCTCTCTTCGTGTTGAATGTGATTTTCTTATTAATTGCATGGACATTAGACTGACAGGCTGTGTGGAGTCCCAAATTAGTTTTAGAAATAAATTGGGCTTTGACTGTGTCCTACTCTGAGATATCCTGTGGTGGCAGGTGGCTGTRTAAGAAGCACTGCCCCCCAGGCAAGTTCCTGGGGCGCTGGCGTTCTCGTGACACTGTGATGCACCACGAATAGGCAGTAGCTTTCTTCAAGCAGTTGGACAGGGCAGAACTGTCCCCATCTCCTTTTGTGCAGTATGCTCTGTTGGTGGTCGATGATGGAGGAGATGGAGGTGCGACTTCACTCTTCTCCTCTRTGTAAGTGTTCATTACATGATTGCGATGGAAAACCTCCTTTTATCTCTCCCTGTATTGGAGCTGAGCAGTGAGACAGCCTGTGGGTGCCGTAGTAAAGTAGCAGACATTCTGTGCTATCCTGAGCAATTTAAAAACTACATTGCAAAAAGATTTTAGATGCTACATGCAGTCCAAAAAGAAATAAATGTTGAGATAATTTTTAAATTTGTTTAAAAGTCAGAACAGTCCCTTTCCCTTGTGTTTTGAATTATTCATTCTTTATTACTACAAGGAAAATGGAACAAACACTACAAAAATAATATTAGTCATATATCTAACAAATATTAAGATCATAGCACCAGTAAAAACAGTCAGAGTGTGTATTGGTYGGTCATAGATGCAGTTCTCAGACTATGTATTATAAACTCACTTGCGTTTCACCCTCTGCTGTTCAGTGTAAGTAGCTATAAAGCAAATAACAAATATGACCCCTCTGCCACTTGGACTATTTTGTGGAATTAATTACTGTATTACTTACATTTCATTTATTGTATCAGTTATTTATTTATTTAAATGATGTACGATGAATATGTCAGTCAAGCAAGCTGGATTTCTTAAGAAAAATCATAATGCCTCAGCAATTTGTAATATTTTTTAAACAAAGGAAACAGGTTATCTATTTGGAATATATATTCCAAATATATTTAGAACACTATGTTTGCAGAATATGCTYTTTTATTGCATTATTTAACTAATTGGAAATAATTAAAATATTTTAAAGGATGTTCTTTTTGTCAGTTACTAAGTCAGACTTCTGTAGTGCGGTAAGATTTGAAGCTGCAACCCTAATTCATTTACTTCAGGGTTCACCAGGGTTGAAAACTTTAATTCCCGTAGCCTTTAACTCAGCTATTACAACTTTCTGGAGGCTGTGACTTAAACTTAAACCTCAGAAATAAAAAAAAAAAAAAAAATTAAAAAATACTTGAAATCCAAGTAAGTTATGTGAGATGTTTTAACCTTTAGTGAATATAGATACTGTTTTTTTCCCAGAGGACAATCTCAGCTTTATTCTCTGGCAGACACAGTTTTCAAATAATAGGGATTTCAGTACACCTGGCTATCAGTATTGGCACCTGCAGTGAACTTTAACTGCTGTTAAGGAGTTCCAGCTTTTAAAAGCTGAGATGTGAGTTAGCTTTATTATTTTAAATTTAGAAAATGCTCTGTGATCCTAAAATACTGTTTAAAGAAGGATCCTCATACATAAGCAGGCAGATTCTGCATGTTCTATTTATTCCTTGTTTATTCCTTGATTGTGTGGCAGAAATTGGATGTAGTAATTTCAGGGTACCAAACAATTTCCAAGAAAATTGCAATAATTCCTAGATCCTTTCAACAGAATGGTTGTATAGCTAGTTGTTGTTTCATCTTATACTGACATAGTTATTTATCTTTGCCTCAATTTGTGCTTTTTCATTATCACTATTGTGCAGTATTCRTGTGTATCAAAGAAATTTCAGCTTATACCTTCAAATTTGTCAAGGCAATCCTGAATTTCAGTCCTGTCTTCCAAAATATTTTCTGTCTCTCCCAGCATTGCTGTCATCATATGAAAAACAGTCTCAGTTCCACCTTCTAAGCACTGAATAGTACCATTTCCAATGCGGCCTCTTCTTAAATCTCTCCAAATAGTCTTGAATGCATTCATAATTAATGTCTGAGAATAGATATCTAACCGCTTTGCTACCATTGCCTGGTTTCATCTACAGCATATTTTCCTATTTAGCATATTAGAATATCATGTCCTCTTTTGTGACCAGAATCCATAGTTATCATTCYATTCAGAGCATATTTAGGTACCTGAAGGTACCTCAGTGATATTTACTGAGTATATATTCTGTTATGCTACAACATTCAAAATGTGTCAGAGCACTTTCARAAATGATTTTGAACTAGAACCCATTCCACTTTATTCCCTCTGACCTCCCTTTCATAATGCCTGAGGAATACAGCCCTTGACTGATACAGAGATGTGTGCTTTCTAACAGCAAGATTTCTAAAAATTTTAAGAGATTTGGTAGAGTGATTAAAACACAAATGTTAATGGAAACAGTGTATCTTGAAAGGAGCAGGGTTATAGGTTTGCTTGAACATAGCTATGCTTTTCTTGAATTCTTTAGTGCAATATATTTGTGTGCATAGTCTTACTCTTTTTTTGCAGAGGCCTAAATACAAGGTTKTGTTTAAAAAAAACCCTGTCTATCGTCTTTGGTCCTTGTTTTATAAACAACTTGTTTTTCTCTATGAAGTTGCTTACGTGAACAGCATGTACTCAGCAAGTGTGGCTACCTTAGCAAAGCTGACCAGTTCAGTGCCTGTCTCACAGCAAAGTGCATTTGAGACCCATGAAATATGTATTCCCTCATTTAGGTCTGAACGGGGGCTGATCCAGTACATATTGATACTCTGGGGTTCCACGCAAGACATTGAATCCAGAGGTCCTTTCCTCAGAAAGCCAGATAGGGATGCAGCACTCAGCTTTTTTGTAACAATTTTGCAGAGGACTGAAAGTCCTCCAAATTCTGCAGAAGACTGAAGTTAGTCCCTGAGTGAGGAGGTTTCATGGAGCCTACATGTTTTGCAGGTGAACTGCCTAGAGCCTCAGATTTTTGGGAATCTTGGGTCTTGTGCTGTCCAACCATCTACAAAGTCAACTTACCAGAAGTCAAGAATTCTTCTCTACATGTCTGTAGGCAGACTTTTGCCACATGGAAAATGTAGGGCAGTCAAAGATTGAGTCCTTCTTTAAGGATGCGGTGGCCTACTGCAATTTATTCCCGTGTGAGGTAATTTTACCATCTGTCACCCTTCTCAGCTACTAGGAGCTGCAGTTCCTAGTGAGGAGAAGTAGTCAGTCACCCATGATGTCTGGAGTCTGTGCAGTCTACCAGCATTCAGTACAATAAGGCATCTAAACATGGTGTGCCATGTTTGAACTTCTAGACAATGACTAGAACTAATTCAAATTAATTACTGATGGTTTGATTCCCTTCTCAGCATAAGAGATTCATATCTACCTTGTTGCTAGTCTGAAAGTAAATTAAGGCAGAGCAAACACCAAACCTTTCTTGTTTTGAATTTAGCTCTGCGTGGCATAAAACATTAACAGGGAGGAGAGAGAACACTATGCMGTAACTTAGCACAAAGGATGCACTTTTGGAGGGTTAGATTTGGATGCAGATCCTTTTTTCTAACAATGTTTATGTATCCTCTGCAAAAAAATATTGAGTGATAGTTACTGGCTATGTTAAAGGTGAGATTTGACTGTTAGCCCATGTTTTGGACGTTCAACAGACCTTTTGCTCAAATTTCGGTAGGAATTGAATTGCTACAGTTCATGTAGTTGTTTGTTCATACAAATAGTTTGTTCAAACAATCAGTCATAAATCAAAAGCTATTTAATATAGGTATATTTACCTATATTAAAATTAAATTACCTAATTAAAATATATTTAATAAATTTAATATGGGTAAATAGCAGAAATTTAATCAACATATAAATAATTGCATTTATTTGGCAAAAGTTCCAAGGAATATCTATTTATCTCATTTATTTACAATTTTGTAAATGTTAAGGACTTAGCTAGGAATCTGGTTTATCTTTCTTATTCTGAGATTGAAACACTTCTTTCTCCAAATTTAAGAACTTGCCAGCCAAAAGTTTGCTGCTACATTTTTCATTTTAGGACCCTATATGTTACATTTTTCATGAACAAAATATACTTTACAGAGATGTCTGGGCAATAAGCCAGTTATAATGGCTTCAGGAGACTCTGCAGGACAGTAGAATAGCAAAAAAGTTTACTTATATTTAAACACATAAATATCTCAGATTAGCACAACAAATGGCAATTGACAGCTTTTGAGGAATCTTGGCACTAGTTTCCAATCAAATTGTGTATAAGGCTTTAAAACAAATTTTATTATCTGTTTGTTGACATTAATACAGGTCTGAATCTGTAGTTGCTGAATTAAGTTTAGCTATGATCCATATTTTTTCTCACATTTTAACATCATTTGTGCTGYTTTTGGCCTATCAGACAACTATATATCTCAAAGTGAGCAGAGCATTGCCATTTCTAGGAATCCCAGGTTCACTTTCAAGGCACCTAGTTTGGGAATTTTGAAGGTAAAGTGCTCAAGTGCAGTTTATATGTGCTTGGCCATGGATGCCTGGTTGTCTTTGATGAAGATGACCTCTGGCAAATATTGRTATAGTTTTTTTTTGGATCTGGAGTCAATCCAGAGAGTTTCAGATATCAGATTTCTGGCTTATCACTGTGCCATATTTTGAGGGAAAAAAAAAAAGATTTAGTTTAATCAAGTTTTAACATAAGTACAAATTAAAATGGAAAATCTTTATGAAAATATATTCTATTACTCACTGGTAGRCTGGTCTGCATTTTTAAGTGTATAAACAGCAAGCATCACAGATTAGTTAAGCACAGTTTATCAAAGTTTAAAGATTAAGCAGTGGATATATTATAATAAAATCCACCCCCCGCACAGACTGCCCAACCCTTTTGGTCAGATTGTGTCCAGGTCTAAAAGTTTAAGAGGGAAGGAAGAAGATTCAGGAAACATCCCCTTACCCAAATGTTGAATCTGCAATCAGAGTAATAATTATTAGTATTTGTTAATTGTCATTTTGTTGGCATTTGGGATCCAAAAGAGCTTTTTGATTCTTTCACCATATTATTTTTTCATTTTCACTACTTATAACATTGTTTTATGGCACGTTAGTAGCAGTTATATTGTGTTTTGTTCCTGCTAATGTGTTACAGTAAGATATATCATCAATGATCAAAGCCATTTTTAGGTGTACATTTTATTTTGTGATTGTCATATTTTTAATTTACAAGGGCCTAGTGATACTTAACTCTAATTAAAACGTCTAGACCAAAGTGACCACTGTTAGTATAGGAAGGAAAAGAAGCTAAGCATCGAATGTACTAATTAGAAAAGCAGCTGTTTTGCCATTAATATTTTAGTTTGAAATAAATTTGCCAAAGAAGATGAAAACATAACATCATGCAAGATATTTTACTTAAAAAAGTCAATATATATTTTTAAATATATATATATAAATAGTGTTTCTAGTGTTCCAGATTTATTCCTCTACGTAACACACTTACCAGTTACGTAAGTTGAGAAGTTAGTTGCTGTTAACTTTCTCCATCATTAATAGAGAGACATAGGCCCTTCCAAAAGATAAGGTTTGGATGCATTTATATGATAAAAGCAATAGGTTGTGCCCCCTGCCCCCCCCCCCCCCCCCCCCCCCCGTTAGGCTAAAAATTTTTTAAGCATTGGATAAGATTTATGWATTCTMATTTAAGGTGCAGCTAAGACAAGTGCACACAGTTGCAGTATACTTTTAAACAGTCTGTATTATCAACTCAAAATGTGTGTTTTTCCAAAAAAGTGTCCACAGCTAACAAACTACTAAATTAGGCATTAGATATCCACAGATCAATGAGATAATTAGAGTCAAGATTTTTGTTTTTCAAACAGAATTATCAGAGTTTTACCCAGCACAAACAGATAACATTGTGACACAGAAAATAAGATATTTTAGTCACTTCTAACTAATAAACAATGCTAATTATTTAGGCAATAAATGTCAGAATTAATAGTATATCTTTCTTATAGAGTATCTTGTTACCCACTGTTCCTTCTGGGATCCAAAATGAAAATGTAATTGATTCATTTTGAAATGAAAGTTTAACTTTTTGAAATAGAACTTTTTTCCTAAGCAAAATTATTCAGGATTATTTCTAAATGTTCTTGTGCCAGCAAGTATTGAGTCTAGCAGTGATAAAAGCCATTATGAACAGAGTTAATCATTGTGGAGCAAGGAGAGTTTCAGTTGAGCCTTCGCAGCAGATAGACCTACTAGGGCAATTTCATATCTGTGCCTTGCACAGCGTGTTTTAACAGCACAGTCCTGTCTGTCCTGTCATTTCCAAGGAGGTCCCTGGGAATCTTACAGAATCCCATAGTTCACACCCACATTGTCTCCTACACACAACAGATTTTCTCCCACACTAAAAAAAATCCTTTTCCCCCTCCATTTCCTTTAATTAGGGAAAAGGGATAGTGTCAGACAAAYATTTCTTTGTTAGTTGACCCTGATACACTGACATCTCCAAGAAACTCATGTTTCCATGAGCCAAGGTTTATTCTGAGGAGAATATGCAGGTCTCCACCTGACAGTAAGAACTCAAACCATATGATGTCATTTGTACATTAATCCTGCCCTGTACAATATCTAATCCTTGGCCTGTAAGGAAAGATTGGTCATGACTTCTTCCAGCTGATATTTATGAAATGTTGCCTAGCATGTCTAGCAGAGTCAGTAATACATTTTCCTCTTTTTTTTCTGTTTTGTCTCTTGTTTCTATAGCATCTGAGTTTCGTGTGATTTCTCTTAAAACATTCTCAAGTTTCACCCACACAAGCCATCTGGACTATAGTTAATATTTTAGGACCTATCCCCTTAACTTTGATGTACTTTCTTGTAACTGCTAAAACATGATGATATCTCTTCCTTCTGTCTTGAAAGCCTCCCCCTCACAAACCCAAACATATCAAAGGAACCAAGGACTTGATATTGCCAGCAGCTGAATTCTTTCAAATCTCTTGCATTTTTTTTTCAAATTGGAGAAAAATCTATGATGAGAAAAAGAAATTTATGAGGTCTCAGCAGCAAAAGTCTTCACATGATGAAAAGAATAAAGTCCTAGACTATAGAATATTATCGTAAAAAAAGTTTCATATTAGTAGTACTTGGAGCTGATTTGTTTTGTTCATTAGGAACTCAAAAATGGCACTGCGGTAAACAGCAGAGAGCATATATCATACTAGATTTCACTAATGACATTATCATTACTGTATCTCATTTCCTGTCTTTACCTGGCACTTGTTTGCTCCTCAGGTTCATTGCRTTTCATCTGAGTAGGGTCCACTCCACACCTATGAATAAGCAAGGAACAGAAAGCAGTGCATTTTAATCTAACTTAACCTAGCAGTATTTCTTAAATAGCTCTGTCATTTTTGCAATATTCTCAAGGTTTGATGTTATTATTTATCATTCTTATAATGTGAAAACAAGCTTGAAAAAAACAAGGTTGGATAAATGTTTCTAGGAAACAAATTGGCAGCTCTCATAACACTTGTAATGAAATGTGCTTTGTGGAATAAGATGCTTATCTGGGATCCTATTCTCCTGAATTCCTGGGATTCTGTGATCACAACAATGACATTTATCTCTTAAAGGTGGGCCCACACAAATATTTCATGGTCTGTCTGGTAGCCTTAGCTAACAGAACTGTGATTACTTGCTGCTTAGGCACAAAGACAGATCACAAGATTGTTATCTCATCCCTCTTTCCTGTCCTTTGTGTGATCCACCCCTGAGGAAATGCTCAGTTAGAAGACAATGGCCTAGGCAGTAATATATGTGGAGTTGTGATAGGGATTAGCAGGTAGTTTATGGCTAATTGGGACCCACTGAGTCATAAGGAGGAGTTTGTTGGACCTCTTTTCCASTTGAGAAAGTAAGGACAGAATTCAATTGCCTGAACTCATGTGTGCTGGGTATCTGAGGTTCTCCAAGAGTTTAAGACATCTTCAGGAGCACTTAGGGACTTTTGGAGCAGTATCTGGAAATCAGGGGTTCTCGTGCATGGCACATAGGCACCGTGCATTTGTGTTCAGGCTGAGCTGAATTCTAGACATTGTTCACTCAGAAATCACAAATAATCACCACATATAGACATAAATTTAGGTCTCAACATCTCTGAATCCAGTCCTAGGAGACTGAAATAATGGGGAGTTGAAGGGCTCTCATGAAAGAGACACTGAATTAGGAATCCCTAAAATCTGATTTTAAGAGATTGCTACAGGGTAGGTTATTAATCCTCTACAGGCAGCACWTAAAAGGTGAGATAAGATTCCCCAGGACTCCACACAATCTTTGTGTATTGCTGTGTGAAAATAGAATTCTCTTCCCCTCCTCAGCTCCAAGAGTTGTGTCRGGGGCAGGTTTAGCTCAGTTGGTTAGAGCGTGGTGCTGCTAATGCCAAGATCGTGGGTTTAATCCCCGTATGGGCTATGCTGAGGGTTGGACTAGATGATCTCCAGCGGTCCCTTCCAACCTTACCATTCTATGATTGTGCTAGTGGTCTTTTGTTTGTGTAAAATTCAGTGTAAAATATAGCAAATTCCTTGACATTTGCCACAGTTTATTTTTCCTCTTTTGTTGTTTGTTTGCAGTCTGCTGCAGAAATCTGATCACCACAACACCGCTTGCCAAAATATCATAGAAACGGGGTGGGGAGGGTAATGGTGATCTTGCCAAAGAATTTAGAGCCAATATGCTGCACAGTGTACAGAGCTCTCTGCCTCTAATAGGCAGTGATGCATTGGTTGGTTTTTCARCTGCTGTATTGTATACATCTCTAGTTTGTGTTAGGTTTAAATCTATCTGCACCGTTCATCCGACTGTTCTAACYATAATCTATCTAGGTGTCTGCTTTGCCACTAAGAGATTAAAAATATTTCAGCTGAATAATTTTGGATCCTCATCCTTAAATGCCCTGTCTCATCCTTCTTCCCTGCATTCTTATAGTTTGCCAAACTCAAAACTGGAGAATAAGTGTAGATGTAAAAAGGTGGACATTTTAGTTAAGATAATAAAAAAGTATTACAAAACATATAAAAAGCACTTTCTGAAAGAAAGTACAAGAGAACTAAATAAATCTCAAGAGGTGTATGGATGTATTGTCATTAAACAGGGGATGAACATATATTTCTGTATTCAGAATTCTTTGCTGCTTTCTCTTCTCCCCTAGTCTTGTTGAGAAGTAGCCCCAAAAATATTCTAGAAGAAAATACTTTATAGTTCATCACATTTTCCACTGTCCTTTCAGAACATATATTGCAGAATGAAGGATTTCTGCACAAACAAGTTTTTAATCTGAAGCAAGATAGGAACATTAACTTTTTAAGGAAGCGTGGAAACATTTCACTTTCCTGAAGAACCTCACTGTTTCAGTGGTAGGGTATCTCAGCAAGAGATTTTTCACACTTTACGAAGGGTTTTTGGAGCCAGGAACTAAGTCACATAAATCTGTCAACAAGGATGCAATGATCTGTTAGGCTGGAAAATTTTGTGTTTGCATTGAAAATGAGGAGAATCAGTCTTTAAAAGCTAAACTCTTTTGTGCTGATACATCTTTGTCCAGTTCTACGTGTATTAGAGGATTGTCTAAAGACAGATCTGGTTTAGAAAATTTTACTTTTTATAAAATGTGTCTAGCTTTGCAGTGGGCATGAGGACCAAGATCAGTGGTGGGCTGTCTTCTGTTTATCTGTCCACATATGTTTAAGCTTTGTTGAAGACAGCTTCTACTTTTCTTTCTTTGCTGTTGATGACTGTATGTTACTTCTGCAGAAGTGTGTTCTTGTCTTTGTTTTCAAATGGGGCTATGAAAGAATATAAATCTTCCTGCAATCTTCTTTACTTAACATGTATATGCATTCCTCCTTTCCTCTTACTCCTCTAAGTCATCCACTTCCTACTTTTTACTCAAGCCATAGAAAAAGGCAAAGTAATTTTAAATACTGGGCACTTTTTTCCTATACATAGCATATTTGTACAGATTGCTGGTTGAAAGTCATCAGCCGTACCAGATTGCTTTTTTGAATGATGTGACACATGACTGCTCTCTTAACTAATAAATTGCCAGGTGGACTGCATAAAGCAGACCTAATAACTGGTAAACACTGACTATTCTGTTCCTTCCCTAGGTGTAGAGCTTCTTATTTAAAACTCATGCTTTATGAGTCAGAATTCTCTCTTTTAATGGATGAAATATTCTAAATATTCCATCTAAAAGCACACTACTTTTTTCATTTATTATTCATTGAACTTTAACTATTTTCACAATCAGTCTTAGGAAATCACTATTCCAATTTTTATTGCGAGTGTGAGGCCAACCTTGTTCCAGACCATCTGCCTGTCAATTAGATGTCACTCACAGATGCCCCTGAACAATTCTCTTCTCTAATTAGAGATGAAGAAGWAACAGTTTAGATTTGTCTGTAGACTTTAGCTGCTGGCAGATGTGGATTGCTAGTTTTTTTCATTCATTTTGTACCATAGTARACTTCAAAATAGACAATTTTTTAAAAAAATATTTGCGGATAAAACTCCCAACACCCTCTCCATGAGATACYCTTCTACAGTGGCAATACAAGCCTCATTTTATGAAAGATCATTATTTTTAATAAATTCTTATTAACATCCTGCAATATTTAAGATATATTTTTTCACAAGAAGGTTTAAAATGATTAAGGTTATCTCTGTGTTAAGACTTGTTAATCAGGAAGCAGTACATCCTCAATATATAGRTATATAGGTATGATATGCAAAGGTCAGTAGTTAGGTCAGATACAAAGTTACTGCATTTTAATAAAAAGAAACTCTTCAGTGCAGCAGTGTTTTAGTCTGAACCTGTCTCCTACCTCAGAAAAAAAATCTCAGGAATGATAATTCTGGATTATTTTTCTACTACCCTGAGGAAAGCCCCTGGCTATTCTTATATTCTTTCAATTGTGTTAATATTGCAGTTGCTCTTATTTGAAGGGTAAAAGGGAATCAGAGGAGTGGATAGTTTTCAAATTTATAACACTAGGTCAGTTACAAATCCTTACTTCTGTCTCCCACTAGTCCTCATGTAGGTGCATGCCTCTGACTGTTTTAAAAGGGCAAAAAGAAATCAGATACAATTGGGTGACTTGATCAAGGCCTTTAGCAAGGGTTGTTTTAAGCGTGTTTGTTTCTTTACCCAGAACAYTGGAGAGATTAAAATTCCCTATTTTGCATCATCGCACCTTACGAGATGTGTGATCCTGTTCATCATTCCCTTTTTGCTTCAGAAAGTTAACTTTAGACTTTCACAGGGACAGAATGAGCCCTACCTGGCTGTTCTGTTCTCCAAAGTACTTCTAAATACTATTCCAATAGGACTGTCCCCCCATCACCCATGCGCTCAAGGTCTTTGACTAATCTAGTCACAGATATTTCTGCTGGGGTATATCTTTTGCCACCTCCGTTGGGTTTCCTTAGTGTGTATTTAGATCCTTCAAAGCAAGCTAGCCCTATTATGTATGCCTGAGCTTGGGCTTTTAAACGTGAGCTTTCTGTGCGCCCCAAAGCTGAACGTATTTCAGCTGGTTTGTCAGTTAAACCAGGTTACTACAGCAGGTTCTACCATCTTCATTCATGGTAAGGGTTAACAAGTTATAAGAACAGTGCCACTGCCTTCGCTAGTATCACAGATGAAGTAATGGATAATTTAGTAGAAGGAGTATATGATCTGACTCAGCATATTCCAACTTCTCATAAGTTCAAAAAAGCAATATAAGATAATGTATGATTTTTGCAGAAAAAGAAATTAATAATCAAGGTGATACTTCTCACAGCTGGTAAGGGAAAATGAGAATATAGAGCTAGGAATGATATTCAGGGAAAACCAACACTTTTCTATTTTAGTTTGAGAGAAATTATTGATCTTAAAATGATTGTTGTTGGGAAAATAAATCCTTATTTACGAAAAGTTTTAATAAATGCTTTCTTCTGTGTCTGACKTGACTAATAGAAGTGAAAAAAAAAAACAATATGCTAAAGGAAAGGGATGTTCTTGTAGAAGGTCACTGTTATCTGGATTCTTCTATCAGTAACTCATGAATGCTATTTTGTCAGATTACAATATGTGTAGAAAGCATGCCATCCACCACCTAGTATGCTAGACTTTTTATTCATCCACAGTCACAGTCATTAGGTTTGACCAGTCTTACTATTCCTAATTCTGTAGGCATTATAATCCATTGAACTCTCTCAGTGTTCTGAGTTCTCTCAGTGACATAGAATAAGTAAAGCATTTCTAAAGGAAATAACTTTCATGCTTCTTTTTCTTTTTTTTATACTTATTTGCCATAGTCATTTAAAGTTAGATTAAGCTGCCTTTTTTTGAACACTGAACAATTCAATTTGCGTATATGAACAGCAAAGAGAAAGGAGGGGGAAGGGAAGAAAACAGGATAAATTTTCACAGGGGCCAATGGGAGTTCACATAAATGCAACAGGTCTTTGTTACTGCCAGGATCATTGCCAGAAATTTACATTTTTATTCCCGTGAAGCATGAGGTATCTTGCAAGGCTGTGTACAGTTTTCCTCGGGCATTTTAATGCTTTTATATCTCTCTTTCTGCATTATACATGGTTAGTTATTCAGGGACCTAGAACAGACAGCTGCAGAAGCATAGGGGAAAGACATGCTGTTTATTTGACTTGCAGTCAGTTATTAAAAGCTTTGGAATTTCCATAATGAATAGATTTTCTGAGACAGAGACTGGCCAAACCTATATCAATT
>NW_028185038.1:2064196-2078877 GCF_003343005.1 Rhea americana | reverse complement strand
TAAGAATACAAAAAAAAAAAAAAAAAAAAACGCAACAAATGTCGTTTACACTGATGGGTGCTATACAGAATCCTAAGATACAGAGAGGCATTTTAAAAACTGTAGATGAAAGTGTAAAATACTGAGTTTAGACAAGTCGTTCAGCTTTTAGACAACACAAAAACTTCTAAAATGACCAATTACACTGGAGGCATCAAAAGAATTTCTATAAATCAGTGCTGGAAACATGATAAGTTGTCATCTCAGTGTGCAAAGTGTGCTTCACCAGGCAGTCCTATAATAGGAATTGGCTACTGTAGCACAGAATAACAACTTTGGTTCACTCTGACTTTCATTTTTATTCTAAAAATACAGAGTGGAAACCAAATCAAACTGCTAAAGCTTCACCAGGTTTGACATGGAATTGTTGGTGCTTATGTGGATTCCATTTAAAATGAAAGGTCAGTCCAGACATGCTTGAAACACAGTCCTGGCTCTGAAAATATTTACCAGCCACATTAAGCCTGACTCAATTTTCTGGTTTATGATCAGAAACTCAAACATTCTATCACTAAATTAGATGCTAGATACTACAGTGAAAGACAAGTTTTTTTTGTTGTTGTTGATTTCTTTTTTTTTTGATGGGAAGCCTGTGTAAATCAGAGTACTGCATATTCCCATCTCCGCAAAGTGACTTGCAAAGCTTGTTTCTCTTTCATCACACGTATGAAACGTTTTCCATGTCTTTAGGGCAGAGTTGTAGATAGACTGCCCCTACTCACTCGTTATAAAGTAAAGCATACTAAGTGTACTATATTGTTATTGCTGTAATAGGCCAAACATTCTTAGGACATATTAAAACCATCTAAGAACTATAATGAGGTATATGATCATATGAAATATATTGTTTCTTATGTTTTAGATTATCTTTTAATAGTCAGGAAAATGAATGCTACATTACTCATTTTTTCCTCTTGAACAGCCTTCCATGGAGCGTGCTGCAGATGGACTTCCATGACATAAACAGTCAGATATTGCAGTATTGTATTTTAAGCTCCAGTACTAGATGCCCATTGAGTCTAGCAAATTCAAGRGTTCTCCAAATTATGATCATCTTATAGTCAAAATACTGAGATGGATTGCTGGATCATTCATTTTAAGATAGTTTTTAATTTTGCTTCCATTTTAAAGTCACTTTTTTGTAAATGCAGATGACATACACAAGGGAATAGTCTAGACCCCAACAGGAAACTTCCACTAATTTTTATGGAAAAATTACTATTAACTGTAATGGCCTTGGATCAGGTCAAAGGTTTGCATAGAACCTTAAATTATCGTGATCTCGTCTGGCTTCAGAAGTTCTTTTAAAAATCAGTTAACTGATTTTGTTCTGACATGTATAGTAATAAACACACAACTGTATTAATGAATAATTGTAGATGTGCAAGACAAAGATTGAAATCCTGCAGCACATGACTTTCCTAATATGTTTAGATACTGAACTGAAACTGGGGCAAGTGGAAGGTAGATGCTTGTACTGAAGAGCTTACAAAAAGTAGTATCAAAAGAGAGGAACAGTATTAGAATGTAATTGTTTCAGTTTTTTTTTTTTTTTCCATTTTGTCTGACCTGTCAAGTTTCTTGCTATTTTATAGATTTTCTAATGTTTTACTGACAATGAGATAGGAGCTGCAAGGTATTTTAAAGACTAGTGAGGTTCATATAYGGGGATGCTATTGTGATAGTGAAAAGCTTTTGACAAACCCACTCAGCCACTCACCTTTTGCCATTTTGCAGCAAAGATGAGTGCTTTGGTAGAGCAGTTCCCATAAGCTACTGCACACCTCTTCAACCCCTGTGGTGACTGGAAATACTGAAGTGGCTTTCCCACAGGGGGAGAAGGTGCTTTTAAAATCTCAGGTATGGAGAAGGAAGGCTATTGTCAGAAGAGGACAAAATACAGAGGGGAAACTTTTCCATTTCATGTTGTTGTTATCATTTGAGGTAGGAAAAACATCTTTCTATTGAGGTAACAGATGATGGCCTTTGCGCGTTTACTGGGAGACAAATTATGTTAACAGTCAGCTTATTGATATACCAAGCATTGGGTATGAGTGTTTCCAATATATCATGCAGCAAAGATGATCTCAGCAGCAACTCAGGAAGAATGTACTATGCAGAGAAAGTAACAGAAATGGGAGGTTATGCCCGCTGCAGTGCAACAGCTGACCTGAGAACAGCTCGCTTTTTCAGAAGGACTCAGAAACCTACTGAACAACTGGGGAGAGATTCTGACTTCACTCATGTCAGGCACAAAGAGACTTCAGGACGACCAGGATCTTGTGCAGTGATACCTAAAACTGAAAGCAATCCTTTGTAAAGATGGACAGAAAAGATAACCTTGCATTAGGTGATTGGTACCCAGGCTCGCCTTAATATGATGCTGCTGCAAATTTCCTAAGTAAAGGAATTAAACCCTACCAAGGCTCCTTTCTCAAGTTTTCAAGCACTTTTGTGTATGTAGTCATTTAATTTGCAATTTTCATTAAAATCTCTATCAACCTAATTAATGTTCTAGAAATTATTCGCAAACAATCTTCAAAAGCACCATTTTTCTTTAAACTTGCCTCTCAGGGATATGGTACTTTTAATGGTTTGAGCTATTAGAGTAAGCAAGTCTTTTATATGGTCAATTTTGAGATCCCTCTTTTAGCTTGCTTGCTGTCTATTTTTCTGGGGAATGGTTATTTCTGTGATGAGGAATGAAAGGGGAAGAACAGGAGATGAGAAGGTAGGTGTGCATTCTCTTTCTCTTCTCTGGACTCTTCATGTTCTCTTCCATCSTCTCTGTCCTTTTTATCTGCTGTTCCTATTACCTGTCTTACTTCTCTTTTCATGTTTTCATTAATAAATGATGTTTAAACTTCCCTTGCTAACCTATACCTTTTGTGTTCTCCTTCTATTTTCTCCTGTCGTTGTCCAAAGTTGTAAATTCACCTCCTGTTCCCTAATCTGTTTCTCTGCCTGTCATCACTTTATTTCAAGCTTGCKCTCCATACTGCCTCAGCTTTTTTAAAATGTGTAGTTCTCTCCTCTCTACTTCTCTCCTACTTTTAAAGTGTTGATACCATATTCACACAGCAGGGATGTGCAAAGTGGAGTGAGGGATAGGAAGTCAGGAAGGAAGCTTTTAAATCCATGAAATGACAAAGCAGCAGGTATCTGCAAATGAATGTGGTTGTACCTGAATTCTCTCTCCATCCTGGGACCAATATGCTATGGAAGTGCGCTATGGAAACGATGAATACACAGTCCATCAGCAGTTTATGCTGTTGCTTTTAGCTTTGGGCCATTCCAGCCTAATTCAGGAAAGATTGATCTAAGTCAGCCTAGCTCTTCACACAATGATACTTTACCTTCAGACCTAATAAATCATAAATCTTTTGCTTTGTGTTTCACTGCCTAAAAAGTCTTGCTACCTTAAATTTTGTTCTTTTCTAATGGGAGAAAAAGTAGGGGGCATAGTGCAAACCCCAAGAAAGAATGTAATGGATAAACATAACAYTTAACAGAAAAAAAAACTTTAAAATGTTTCTCTTGCTGAATGTATATTTAAAAAGGGAAATATACCACAATAATCATCCAGGTTTTTTGCCTTCAGCCTGTCTGAGGCCATGTGGTTTGGAGATCTGATCACTAGTCCGAAAAGGAAAGACTGTTTGCAAGATTTCTGGGGTGTTTTTTCCTGGAAAAGGTGAGARGACAACAGCAGAAATCTATGACATACACTTTATGCCTTATAAGGAAAATAYTCATCTATCTATCTGTCTACCTATCTATCTATCTTTCTACATACATTTATATAGAGAGAGATACATATGTTTCAAGCTGTCATAAACTGTTTTAGAGGAAGGTATTTCTTTCATTTACTTCTCTGAGGGTTAAAAAAACTCTAAATTTAATTCACAGCTTGAATGAAGTGAATTGCAATTTCTAATTTGTTTTTCACTTTCAYATTTGCTGTTCAGTATTTCCTGGAGTTATTCATGGTATTTCCATCGGTAATGACAATTCTGACTATCTGGAGATAGGATGATGCCAAAGCAGAAAACAGCATTTGAACATTCAAACAGTATTTTGTAATAATTATGCTTGCTTAATATACCTCAAAACTTTTTTTTTTTTTTTTTTTTTTTTTTTTCGGTAGCACAGTGTCTGTGTAAATTAGAAACCCTTTCTAAACTGATATTTTGGGTGAGCATGACTAGTCAGCCCCTTGTTGTATRAATTAGTCATTACTTTCTCATTGTGCTGTCTTCCAAAATTCTTGTTTTCTTCATAGTGTGAACTTCTGTTGTTTCTCTTTCAAATCATTGCCTTTTCCTTTTTTCTGTTCCTTTCTATTTTAATGGCTTCCATTTCATTTTATTTTCAATAGGTTTATTGGGCAGTCATATTTCCAGTTTCACTCTCTTGTTTTTTTTTCCTGCTGTGTAATTAAACAATTTTATGATTATATTGATTATTAATATACATTATTTTCATTAATTTGCACTTGTAGTTGCATCACTAGAGGGCAGTGTTGATCAGATTAGTCTGTAGAGCAACAAGTGCATGCTAGTGCTCATTAGAAACTTAAAGGTAGAAAAGCCTTCAGTATAAACATTCTGCCATTTTTATTAAATGATCATGTCTTTCATGTCCATTTTTCATCATATTTTATATTTAAGAAACAGTAGCAATTTTATTCTTCGTGATCAAGTGCATGTTATAGGTAATTAATGCAGGTAAAAGGACATTCTGTGATATTATTTTTATAAAAAAGAATGCATGGAGTACACAGCAAAGAGTAGGAGGCATTTAAGCTATTTTAAACTATCACTTATATTCATAACTCTAATTATAAATCATGATTAAATTTTTGATATTTTTCATATAATAGATACAAGATATAGGTTTGCTTGTATATTGTTTCTCAGCAAAATGTTTGCTGTGAAAAGCAAATATCTTCTAATTCATGAACTGGTTCCTTAAAAAAATCTCAGTACAGTACATTTTAAAGTAATAGATAGTAAAGATAATCAGGATTATAAATTAAGACATTGACTCATTTGTTCTTATTGATTTACAGGTCTCCTGACAAATGCAGCAACACAGAATCCTCGTAGGAGTGGTTTAGGCTCTGTGTGAGCTACTTAACTTAGTCAAGTTTCACTGCTGTGGATCATCATCCGTTATATGTCATCAACTCAACTGTCTGTTTCTCTGTATCTCATTAAAGACAGCATAATTCCTCTACATTATGAGCTAAAGTTCGTTCTACCATACTAAGGATCACTGGACTAAGGAATATAGATAAAAGATACGCTTGGGCATTAGCAATACAAAAAAGTTCATGGTTAACGTTTCRTCTGCGTTACACACCACTGCTGGACTTGATGTTACCTATTTGTTTTAATCTGAAGAGTCTGCTACAATGAAGAGCATCATCCCAATCAGCCTTAGAGAAGACTGTTTTGCCTATGGGAGGACACTGAGGTGCAAAAGAGAAACTCTTCTTGTGCCCTAAACTGTCTGAATTGCTTTTATTTTCTTATACTTTCAGTATATACAATAGACCAAAGAGCAAAATCTATTTTAAAGTGGACACAATCTTACTGTTAACAGTGATGTCGTTAAATTGTAGGGGGTCTCCACAAAGAGACATGATTCCAGCTTTCACAAAGCTGAGTTGTTGTCCAGCAGAACTCTTTCTGGAAAGCTGCAGTAAAAACTACCCCAGAGACCTGCTCTTGAAATGCCGCGTTCTAGAGAACATAACGGAGCATCGAGGGAAAACGACCAATGTTTGAAAAACTTAGACGAAAAGGACACAAACTGTCTACACAGCACCTTTATTCCTCTGTACTTAGATTGACTTTCTCATACTAAAATCATTTTCAGTTTTAACCAGTTAAACATGCCTCTTCTACAGTTCCATTTTTGATAGTTAAAGTTGGATAATACAGTATTTGCAAAGAGCATGTTTGGTCATCTGTGGCCTATGTCTCATCTGATACACCATTTAGCACCAGAAAGCAAATTAAAGAGAAAAAAAAAAGTAACACTTGTTTGAAAGAGATCATTAAATGTATTTTGAAAAGCCTAAAGTTATATATTTAACAGTTTTTATATGTTGTATATTTGTAGAAAATCCTATTTAACAATTAACGTGATAACTCTGACAGTCATGACAAGTGGTTCAGAGTTAAGTTGTGTTTTATTACTTCAGTTGTCTCTGAAGTGACTGGTGACATTTGCTTTCTTCCATTGGGACATTCTGGATGTAAAGCATGACCAGAGAGGACTGTGTAGAAAAAGCAAAGAATAATGTTGTTTATATTACATAAATGCATTCAACCATTGCACTGTTGGAAGGCATTTTTTATTTTTATTTTATTTTTATTTTTTTGTCTTTATGTACTGATAAAAATAGAGTGTAAAATATTTTAATCATTGCTCTTCATAGCAAGTTTTTTTTYCCTCTTTCTGTCTCTCTCTGTTTCTCTCTCTCTTTCTCTCCCCCTACTTTTATGTAATACAGTGTAAGGGTCAGTTTGCAGCCTATTCCTTGATCCATTTTCAGTGTTTTACCTCACTGTTAGAAAGCCCACTCTTTCTGCATTATTGATTATAAAAAATTTAGCAAAAAATAGCAAAGATGAGGAGGGAAATTATGATAAGCAAACGCAAACTAAACCTTGCTCCCTTTTACTGTACCTTTCTGTGTGTAAGTTTGGTACATACTAGTATGATGCAATCAACAAATGAGCTTAATTTCTTCCTGGCAAATGTATTCTGGTTTTAAGTATACTACCTAATATTTCAATTAACTTTTAGTATTATGCTAGTTCTATTATACTAAAGAAAAATATATAGAGATTGTTCAAGTGACCATAGACAAAAAGTACAAAAATGAAAAGTTGATTTTTTTTTTTTTTAAAAAGGCCTGTTTCAATACTGAGGCTTATTTAATGCAGATTTGCAGGAAACATGAACTGTAGATGATTTTGACTTCAATTAGAATAAATATACACAAAATTCTTATTTAATCTTAGGATTTTGACCAGTGTCAAAGTAGCAATTAAAGCTCAGCCACTTGAAAAATGTTATGGACTGTCTGCACTATAAATGACCAGTGTCAGGTTTAAATGTCATGCAATAAATGATGGTAAATACATTTACTGTATTTGTAGACCTCAAGAGCCAGATCCCTCACTCTACCAACTCTCTGTTTTGATTTATTTTAAAGGGAGTGCAGTAGCCTTATTTAGTAAACACAGAACAATTGAAGATGTTACATCATTTTTGTTGCTTTACAGTATTCAGTTTTGTGTTGATTCAGCTAAATTATAAAAAATAAAGAAAACCCTTTTATAAGTGAGACCTTTGTTCCCTGAGCGTGACATCACCATCTGAATTTCATCAGATGATAATAAAGGTGGGGGCATGGGGAAGGAGACTTAGCCAATGGAACTGGAAATTGAGGACAGCAGTGGTGTTTTGAAATTGAGATTATCCTATTCCCCTGTCAGGTTTTGGGTGCGTTCAGTTTGGTGTGTCTGATTTTAGACTAAAGTCATTAATTCTCTGGAAACCAGATCCCACTAAAGGAATTAGTGGACRTGTAAATCTTTGTGTCATAATACACAACCACTTTTGAATATGCAAGCTTATGTCTTTGTTTCCTCTGTACTTCAAATGTTCAACAAATGATAGACAAGAGTTTGTTTCCATGGTCTGTTCTAGACAGAAAATATCAAAGACAAAAAAGGTTGAGATTATTCTTCAGAGACAAATTCTAGTTATTGAGTCCCCTGTGTACAACAGCAGCCTCAAGATACTTAAAATATATTCTATAATCTTCCCCCCTCCCCAAAATGTACATTTTCAAATGAACTAAACACACTGGCTGCCTTTGTCACTGTAAATTGCTACCCTAAGAACAGTGGTGAAATGTTTTTCTCTCAGGAACAATATGTTTTCGGAATATTGTGAGCTTCTAATTTTACAGAGCTAAGTTACATTAAAAAATATTTGTTTCTGAAGGTATTTTATGTGCCTCTTCCAGAGCAAAATTTGAAACACGGAGGGAAATGTCTTATTTGAATGCTATTAAATATCCTTCATTTCTCAGCTTGCAAAGAAGTAACTTTTTCAAAACTCCCTTGAAAGGGAATGTAAGAATACAAAAAATCACATAATAGACTAATAAAAAAAAAAAACACCTCTAGAAATGCAGTAAGCCTTTAAACAAATTGTGGAAAAAGCTGCTTTATAGCTTGCTATTAATCCAGGCAAGGACAGGTATAACCAGTGCTTAAAACATCTGGGATAGCAAATGGAGCAAATATTAACACACAGTAGCAATCAATATGACACATCATTCTGATTTCATAATTATGTTTTTAGCTTTTTTTTCTTTGTCTAGGCAATTCATTTCTTCTCTGCAGTAGCTCAGGTTTTATACATGCAGTGTTCTCAATCATTCACTTGTTTACTGAATCTATACCCACATGCTGTCGTATAAATCTTTAATTCACATGCTTACTATCTAATATAGCCTATTCATCACTATCWTGACTACTAATTAGAGTTTCTAGAAGAAAATAAAGAATTCAACACTRTGGCTGAAGAACCTAGATGGGTGGCAATAAGGTACTGCTGAAATAAAAGGGGGTAAATTGATTAGTTGAAAGGAAAATCACAGCTCTAACTGCCTGAACTATTGAACCACTGGAAAATAAAGCACAAGCCAACACTGGATGTGGATACAAGGAAAAAAAAWGAACTAGAATATTTATTCAAGGGGAAGGAAACAGAATTGGATTTTATCACATAAGCCTACATATAGTACTATGGAAATTTTTTCCCTATAAACAATACAGAAGAATGCATTCCTTTTTAAACTTCCATGTATRAAACATATTCAGAATGGCACCTGTACAAATGACAACTAAAGACCAGGAAAGAGTAGACTAGGGATGTTGCATAGTGCATTGTGTTGATCCAAAAACAGTTACCTACCATTAAAGGGATGAAGTGAGAGATGACAGGAAAATGGATGACATTTAGGTTTCCATTAGGTTAGATTGGCACCTAACCTTCTGTGATTTAAAATTGTTTCAGACGAAACATTGGATCAGTAAGGTGTAGAATAACATCTGCTTGGAATGAGCCTAGTGAAAACTGGGTTAGAATCAGCTTGAACTGCTGGAAAATAGCCCCAGTTTCTGATTCCCAAAGCAACGCTTTACAGAAGAGATTTCATCTGAGGAGACTTCCTCTAGTGGAGAAATCCTTGGAAGGTTAAAAAAAAAAAAAAAAAAAAACTTACTATCACTCTGCTTTCAAAGGTGTCCCAAGGATCACAGGCAGCAATTTATAGTTGGTAAGGCTTGTGAGAGCAACTGTTGGCCAATGTAAATTAGATCGGCTTTACAGCTTGGAGACCAGCTTGTTATTCAAATGACTTCAAGATGGGTTAAGGGTAAAAGTGATTTGCAGCTACTTTTATTCCTCCTGCTTCAAATCTGCAGAAAACATTTCTCAGCTATACCAAAAACAGAAGTAAGATTGTATCTGGAGCTGGTTAATGATTCTCTGAGGAGAATGATTTATGCAAATGAAAGTGATTTGCCACATTTGTAGAAAAATCATAAAGACCCAGAAAGGGTGATACATATGCTTACTGCAACAAGAAAAAGTAACTTGTATATTTTTTTGGGGGGAGGATATTTTATGAATGATTATTATTTTTTTATTTATACCACCATTTTCAAAGAAAATTGATGTCAATGGAACATGGAAAAAAAACATGAATGGAACATAGCCAAAATAGTTCAATTGAGTGATTCCTTCAGGCTGATGTATGTCACGTCTCAACTGGAATCTTTTAAAAAATGTTGGATTCTCCTGCTAGCAAAATATGGAATAGCTGCATATGAAGCAAAGTTGCTTCATGTTGCAGCTTTGTGTATGCCCTACATCCTGGACAACTGTAGTATTTATGTATCTATTTTGTGTTATGTAATTACTGAAAAATGAAGTTATGACTAAATGGTTTTTTATTTCTGTGGTCTAAAAAATTTTTTGTTGCCTAAAAAAAAGGTCACAGAATTAATGATGACAATAAATTGAAGCAAGGGCTCTTAAACTTTCTGAAGTTCAGAAACTGAGGTGGGCAGAAAACACACTATTCTATGTTTGCTTTTAAATAGAGGCTTAAATAAGGAAAAGAAATTAAGGAGGAAACTAGAAGGAAAGCAAGACCAGAGAAATTAAAAATTTTTCATTTCAGAATTTTTTAAAAATATATAATAAGTGTTAGGGGGACAA
Source organism: Rhea americana (assembly GCF_003343005.1). NCBI lineage: Eukaryota > Metazoa > Chordata > Aves > Rheiformes > Rheidae > Rhea > Rhea americana. The sequence continues at coordinate 2,068,521 of NW_028185038.1, read as the reverse complement.
AAAAGACTAAAATTAGAAATGAAATATCTTAACTACAAAGATTTAATATATTTAATACAGCTGTACATATAATACAACTGATATGGTAGTCTTATTTTGAGATATAAATCCCTGTAAAGTTTGAGAGCCATGGGTAATAGGTGAAAGGTTAAAACCAATGATTAAAAACCAGTTAAGAAATAGGAGAAAAGTGAAAGTAAATGAGAGCAGTCTGAAATATCTAAGCAGCCTAAGCACTACCTCATACTGTGGTCTGAATCACCATGAGTAAGTGCCTGTGTCTTCCTTCGTTGTACAGGAAGAAGCCAATATATATTCCTAGACAGTTAAGGAGACAGATGGTCATAGCATGGGTCCCTTACATAGCCATATAGCAATATATGTGAGCCACCTAAGGCAGAGAATGCAATGACAGGAGATATTGAGGTCAGCTGTCCTCTGAAACGACTTCCTGAGTAGTGAAGGTGTTAAGAAAAGATTGGCAGTAGCAGCTTGAGCCATTTGTTAATATACAAAATCACAACACGAAATTAGGAGCTTACAYAGCCCAGACATAGTGAATGGGGCCTGGCCAACACAATGACTAATGCAAATGGAGGGTAATATATTTACTCCTCTATATGCAGATCATATCCACGTGGATAGGTGAAAAAAAATGTGGACCAGATCACTCCATGCTCCCCAGTCAGTTCTCCACTAATTTGTTTAAGTAGCCTCCAGAGCAGAAATGCAACATAGACTACTTACACCTTTACTACATATTCGCCTAATTTATATGCTATGACTAAATAATAAAAAGTATGGGGAGACTAAAAGAAATTTATTTATGAATTTGGCAGCCAATCACAATTCTTCCTCAATGAACCCACGTTACACTTGGTTTTCTCTTCACCAGATTTGTTTCTTCCCAGAATGCTGAAGAGCGCAACCTGACAGTGAAAATGTAACTTCTATCCCATGCAAAGCGAGTCACATGAGGGTGAGTTCTGCAAGGGCAGGCATCTTAGCTGAGTAAGTAACAATGTCCTCACTCTGCACAGGGAACCAATACCCACAAAAATGAGAAAAATCACAACAAATAGAAATGCCACCCAGGTTTCTTGTTACCTCCTTGTTATTCAAACTATTACAATCACAGGAGAATTTACAATGCTTAATAGCACTTAAAATCTGGTGTAATTAGGTGCTTTTAAATAATGTTTTTTGTTGTTTTTTGTTTTATTTTGTTTTGTTTTGAAGCTGGTACGATATATCAGGCTCTCCTTCAACCCCTTACCAAAATAGATGACAATAAGCTCATTGACAATTATTTTGTACAAGTTTATGGATTTAGTTACTAGTTTATCCTTATTCCTTTTTGAATTTACCCCAACTGCTCTACTATCTACTATTTTTAGAATTTAGAGGACTCTGTAACGAGGTCCCTTTACCCTCCTATGAAAGAGGAATGGAGAGACTACAGGCTGCAAATTACTATGTCCCAGGTACTTCTCACTGCCTGAAGACTCTAGGKACAACAGAAATAAATGTGGGACGAGAAGAAAGGTTTGTTTCAGAACAAATGAACCTTGCAGAAGGCAAAGAAAATCTATTTAAGGGCCTCAAGCTAGAAGCTTTGCAGGTGGAAGCCTAGATCTCGCCAATCAACCAATCAATCACTTTTCCATCCAACCAGTCAAGAGAAACCTCAAAGGAAAGGGGATATGTATAACATTTAAGGGCATTTTTCTCACTTTCGAAGTTCTAGTTTCTCTTATTCAGTTGTTTTGTAGACAGAAAACAGTAAACCAAGATGAATGCAATAATTTCCAGTACCTTCTCAAGTAGTGGAAAAGCAAGAGAAGCAACATCTGTAAAAGACTGCTGAAGTACCGAAAGGAAGGATTTTGCTATCAGGACTTTTGGATAATTATATTTAATAAAAAATTTGTAGCTAGCCAACATAGTGCTCTGTCAATTTTATTTAAGAGACATAACACTGTATTGTTTTTAAGGATGGTAAATATCTCTATCAGTCCCTTAGGAAAAGCTTCTATACAGACACCTAACTCCACACAACCAAGTTCTGCCCATCTCTGCCATGTGTAGGCAGGGCTCAGATCTTTGGAGATACAAGATATAAAATGGAAATGCTTATTGCTATTAAAGAGGCAATCAGATCATTTGGAATCTCATTGGTACACAGATAATTGCAAAACTTATTTAGTCCTCAGTAAATTAATATCAACACACAGTCCAAGGCTTTCCAGTCCAAAAAAAAGCTCTCAGAATCTATAATATCATGCGCAATTGATTTCAATGAGACTGTAACAATATTTTTTCCAGTGTTTATGAGGATTAGGAATAACTGCAAGCATATCTTTAAGCTTCAGGCTTAGCAGAACCAGAAGAGGAATGCCTATTTTCTGCTTTTCCTAAAGCAACAGCCATGGTCATCAGCTATTTTGAGGATACTAACTAGCCTTGCTTGAGCGTACCCTAAGTGTCACCTTTTAAATTTTATGCTGTAAAATTTCTATTGAATGATGTTGTCCCCAACTTATAGCTTGGAAACAAGTTGACTCACAAAGTCATCCTGATGCAAATCTTTGGTTCCCTTCTGTACGCTGAGATTAGTGAGCTATGCAGATATCCAGACAAGTTAAATAGCTTTTCATTGTAACTAGTCATATGTATTTATGTACAAGATCAAATAGGTTAGGCTAAACCACTAATACAGAAACACTCAGTGACAGATCTTAGCTGAGATGGAATTTGAGTAGCCAAGGATAGAGTGAGTTCTCTCCATTTTTAGGTCATTGCCAACACCAAAGGATTGTCCTTTGAAAATAATTACCAGTAAATTGACTACTTCTTGGTAGTTCTGTTCCAAAATACTCACTTTATTGTTGAGTAGACCTTGAGAGTTACAGCTTATGAGGAATGATTGTGCAGTTTAATTTCTGGTTATGATATGTTACTGGATGTGACATTTAGCATACAGAATGTGTACTGGAAGGAAGAGAGAAAGGCTGCTTGTTTGCTTTGCCAGGGTGCTTCACACTTTTTTGGATATTGTCTTGGAGGGAAAGAGCAGTTTTGGAACATAAAATCACATAAAAGATACAGAAAAAACAAATAGCTTTAGAGTCAAGAGACTATTCCTGAGTAGAGCAAATGGTGACATCTAAGTGGTACAAAGGAGATTCTCTATAGAGAGGGTCTCTGTAGAGTTTCTTGCCACACAGGAAGACATGAGAAGATGCTAAATTGAAAGATAAACAAGGAGAGTGTGAAAGGAAGAGCTGTTCTCAAATCCTCTTTATTTTAAATACACCCGTGATGTTATAGTTTTGTCTGCTTTAAAAAATATCAAGTTCTTCCCTACAGTCTAAAAAAATCTAACACTACAAGCTGGAAGCCCTGCAAGATCTTGATTTTGCTTACTTGAGGAAAACTTTGTAGGTGGCTCTATTACAAGGCCACTTTGTATTTTTATTATAATAACTGTAGTCCTCTTAGGCAACTGAACTGGACGGCCTTGCTGCTTTTTGAGGCATGCAGCAAGGTTCGTCTCATTTTTGTCCTATTTGGGAGCCACAGCAGTGTGTCAGATGGTGACTGATTGTAGCCTGTTRGGCAGTGCAAGCAGACCCAGAGTCTGCCCTGCAGTGTCTACAAGCTGCTCTGAGAGAACTAATTTAAGAGCGTCCAGCCTGATGTGGCTGCTGGTATGATTTGGCAGTGCAAAGTGCAGTGCAAACTAACAGCTCAGCTGCTGATCTTGTCTCTAGCTGGACACTTCTYTGTGTCTCTTTGACTCTGAGGTCATTTAGGATGGGCTGCATAAGCTGCAGTTACTGTGTTTTAGGTATCTTTCTGTGGARAATGGTAGAGAAGGATTTTTTTTTCAATGTGCCCCTCTTCCTAAAAAGGAGAATTATGCTTTTCTAGAAAGCACAGTCTTGTACTACTCTGTCATTGTCATCTCATGGAGAAGAATAGGAATCTGGACTCTAGATATATTCAGGATAAAATGCGTTTGCTCTCTACATATTTGTAAAGATGGCCTGGGTTTGGAAACAAGGCACTTAGTTTGTATGACAACCATTTAAGTACAGCAGTAATTTCTGATTATCTGAGAACAACTCTTTCTTAAGAACCGACTTGAACTGGAAGCCAAACTAGACAGCAAAAGGCTATTGCTTCTTGTTCTYTTTCAGAGTTGACGGCTTTCCCAAGGTTAAACATTTGCTCCCTCAGAAAAGATTTTAGGAGTCTGCATATAATGATGCCACCTGGTGATACCTGCTGTAATGATGCTTACCTTTTTTTTTTTTTTTTTT
>NW_028185038.1:1927905-2064157 GCF_003343005.1 Rhea americana | reverse complement strand
GTAAAAATACTGTTATCTAAAAGCAGAAATTTATTGCTGAGTTTTCTAGTATTAATAATGAGAAAGGTACATCTGAGGGCCACACTGCTTTCATTTTACCTTCAAAAACTTCCTTACAACAAGGTGCATCGGTTCTAAGGGCATTAGGAATGTATCAGTTCCTTAGGTGGTGAGTCAGCTGCMGCAAATATACACTGCACAGTAATTTATGGCTCATCTATATAGCATGTATCAGGTTCCAAGGCAATATTGCATTACTATATTCATTTCACTGAAAGGTTTCCCTTGCTAGAGCTCGTTGACCAATATTTCAGTCTTACTATGAGCTAAAACAGTGTGCTTGCTGCTGTACTGAACTAATTAATTCAAAATATAAAAAATAAAATAAAAGTAAACCAACACTTACTGATTAAGGACTCCAGCAGAGAGCTCTTACAGTGACAGAAGACATTAGCCTATAAGCCTTTATAATGTACATGATAATAAAATAGGGTTACATTTTTGAATTAAATTGATAACATGACCAAATCGATTTCATTAGTGTATCTGTCATATTTGCTGTTAATGATGGCTAACAATGGAATAGAAACTGACAACAATCCCTGAAAAACGGTGCAGATCAAAATTATATTATACTGGCATTCATGAATTTTAATACCCTTTTATATCATGGTTTTTTTGAACTCCATTTTTAAATTTGAAACTCATAAGAAGAGAATTAAACTTTCTACACCTGTCTCAGCTCCTATTATTTCCATTGTTACAAGTTAATAGGTTTGGGAATGGAAGACATTTCTACTAACTAAAACAAAAAAAAAGCCTTGCTTAAGCATCTCTTGTGAGTGCTTATGGGGGGATGGATGAATCTCAGCTGCTCAAGTGTTGACATCAGAGTCATTTCTCCTGAACGACTTGAGAGCTTTAGGACACCCAAATTGCTGTTTAGAAGACTGTTTGTGGAAGATGCTGTTCGTATTAACAGACTTTGCTCCTCTGGTGTGTAACTCCCTTTAATGTTAATGGAAGTTCTGCAAAAATCTACAGGAGAATATACCTACTGTCATGAACCATCACAGCTCTATAATCCCATTAGTAGGGCTTAAATGTATGTGAGTTAAAAGTGTGCAAGTAATGAAATCCTCACCTCAGAGCTACAATTGAGAACATCAAAATACTGTTAGGTAATGAGATAACTTGACCTCTCTGCTGCTTGAAAATGTGACAGGAGAGTAGATATGTATCATAGGAACTGAAATACCATTACTCTTTCTATTCAAGTCCTTGATTAGGACTTCTTTGGTCAGAATTATGGAAAAATGGCTGATTAGTATGGAAAGGCTGTGGGGTAAATAGGATGTAGTAAACGTGTAACTGTATCTTAAATGTTTGAGTCTCTCTTTATACATATTAATGGGAATGACATTGCATCTGATTTGAGTGTATCATCTTTCCTTGCTTTTGTAGGCAATGCCTCTGTCACAGTTAGGAGCTGTGAGAGCAACATGGACAAACACATTCAGAGTAACTGTAATCCGTACAGTGGGAGAAATGTTTAGCTGGTCATATGTGGGGGCTATTCTGGCGTGGTTGGGATGTTGGATAGTACACAGGCTGTTGGGAAGCTTGATCTCTTCATCTTCTGTGTTAATGTTAACTCTATTATCTACTAACTCTGCTATGTTATTATTAATAAGATTTAAGTTTCTTCCTGTGCCCTAGACACACTGATAGACCGCAGACTCTATATGGAGGAAACATCTTTCTTTGCACATGTGGACAACGTCTGCCAGAATGTGTGTGCTCCGGGTATTCGGAATAATAGCACTGGCATTTTGTATGTCCTGCTGTAAGAGATGTTTCATTGGTACGCAGCACTGCTTTGAGAGTATGAAGTAAAAAGAAGCAGAAAAACRCACAGTGAGGAGACAAAAGGACAACTGTGGGAAGAAATTAGGGCTTCTTTACTCTACTGCATAATTCCAATGAACTAATGGTCCCCTTATGCCCTAAATCAAATCAATGACATGTGGCGTACTCTGCAGAGAGAGCAGCAACACTGCACATATCCAGCAGTGCATATCTAGCAGGGAAGTTATTTCATTTGTCTATTTTCAGACAATCTGGTTGTTCTTCCCCAGTGGCTCTATGGGACAATTTCACTCAAGAAGCTGCACAAACCACATTGCTGTGAGTGATGAGGGCTTTCTTTTTTTTACTTTTTTCTTCCCCTCACAGCTTTCTTCATTAACTGCAGTACAGAGGATTTAGTCTATGATCCAGGACAATTCAATAGCAACTGTGTTCAAAAGGAAACTCAACTGACCCTCAATGCCACTTAAGTAACAACCTGAAAAAATATTTTAATATCTGAACTGCAGATCTCAGTGTAAAACATTTTCCTATGATTTTTTACTGAACATTTTGAGTCCTAAAGGAAATCAGGAAGTTAGTGAAGTCAACAAAGYCTAGTTTTACTTTCTTGACAATCTTATTCTAGACTGAGCAAAATGTCCTCTCCCAACTTTTTACCATCTCTTATCTTTGAGGATAATTTTCCTTTTATTTCATTAAAGGGAAAACAAAAATTGGAATTGAATTGAAATAAACAAGGAAAAGCTAGAACCTTTGAAAGGGTGCTTGTTCCCTGATACAGCCAGCTTCAGGCATCTGAGACATGAACATCTGAAATTCTTTGACTATAGATTATAATCAGAGCTTCCTACTGATGTGGAACAGCAATCCATGACTTTTTATTTACTCATGGTTACTGGAGACTAGTACCTTCATTTAGACTATTCCATTCATATCTTCTTATTCAGAGTACATATTTTAAGTTTTTATACTGCTGTCCATTGTTAAACATCTTCCATATGAAGTTCTGTAGCAATGGGTAGTCTATAACAAAAAATTGCTAGAGAGTGTCCCTCCAACTTCTTCTTCCCCTCCCTTCCCAACCCCTTTGGAGTTCAGTCTTTGGGACTGAACTTTGGGAAAGGCACAGGTAAGTTGTTTGGATTTTGTGTTGATTAGACATGAATACAATGAGCATTATTTTATAAGGGAAAATTTATATGTGCTAAATCTCCAAAAATTTGCTTTTTAACTATATGATCTTCAGCGTGAATCTCTTTAATGCTTATGTGCTGCATGCTAGGCTTTCTGGTTCATCCTACCCCAGTGGAGGTAATATAAACAAACAAGCAAACAAACAAACAAAAATCCAGCAGTTTCTGATGCTCTAGCAGATAATACTGGAAAATGTGGTAGGAGCATATTCAAGCAATGCTATTCAAAATGAAAACAAATATTAGAAATCACCTGACTTATCCGCTAATAATACTTACTTTTTACAGAATGGTTAAGGTTGTAAAGCAGACTCAACTCCAACAGGTTGCTCAGGGAACAGAATTAACCTAAGTTAGGTTTCTGTTTTTCGCAGGGCAGACCTTTGACCTGTCATCTTCTTTGTGTTTATTTAGTATTTCGGAGTCTGCCTACAGCATTGTCTGTCACTCTCTTGTGTGATGGACTTTCGTCTTGTCTTTGGATTGCAATAGACTGAAAAAAGCCAATGCAAAGAAAAGAATTGTCTGGTAATACGGTCAGATCCCAATGAATCAAAGGATTTCTCTTCTCTGGATTCTATTAATTTGCAACATAAACAGAGAAAAATTCAATAATCCTTAAAAGGAAAAATATGGATAATGTTACTGCTTTCAAACATAAGGTGTCCTTGTGTGGAATTCTTGTYTCTCTCTGCATCCAACTCCTGAATCAAAGATATCTTAATAATAGCTAGGATCTCCTAGGTGCAAGGAATTAGCTTAGCACCCTTTGTGGTTCATGCAACAYAGATCTCTTGCTGATAAGCCCTTCTCTAATTAAAAATGTTGAGAATTATGCAAACAACTCAGCTGTCTCTGCTCAGGGCACTGCAGGTTTGGCAAACTACACGAGCCTGGGACTAGCAATGTGTCAGTATGCTTCACCGTAGCTGGGAGCTGGTTCTGTAAGCCACGTAACCACCTTGGGTGACAATGGGCCTAAGGTGACAAGCTCTACTGAACTTGCTTTGGCTCTATGAAGGATTATTTGCCCATGAAACATTTCATGTGGAAAATGGAAGGACACATTTGCTCTTTTGCTTGGTAACAGCTTGGCAGATACTGATGTAGTTAAAGTGAAGGCGATGGCATGAGAAAAGGACAGAAATCTTGATCTATTGCTGCCTCTGTTAGTTTGCATTGTCTACGTGCTTGGAACACGGTCATTAGAATGTACCCTTCTTCTTACCTGAGTTTCTTTGCCTGTCTTCCTTAAAAGAGAGTTTAGCATATTTCTCTATAACGCATTCATAAGTACATTTTAAAATGTAAAGAAAAAAGAAAACAGCATTTGCAATATGACTAGGGACATATATTTGTCATCCAAATAATTCAAAACACTCCGTTTGACTAATACTTCAAAATACACACACATTTTTCAGGTCACCTCTTAATACATATAACTATGAGATACAATAGCATTGTTTATGATCTAAATCTAATTAAAAAGTATTCAGAAATGAGAAGGGGATCAATACTTAATATGTTTTTTTTTCCATCTGCTTTCCTCATCACTGCTAACATGTCAGAGTAAATGTCAATACTTTGAACTCACATATATGCTATGTTAATTTTCCACTGATATAGGCAAGGTCAGTCATGATATGGTGTGCTTCAAATTCCCAACAAGTTCCTCAATTAATAGATTGTTATAAGTCAACATATTTAAAAACTGACAGAAAATATAAGTGAATCTCAAATTTTATACCTGTAGGATGTCTTTGAACAAAATATATCTTTGATYTGAAACGTAGAACCATCACCTGATTACCTGCAAAGATGTTTAAATGTTTGTAGGTTAAGTACTTGTTGGATGTTTTTCCATCAAAAGTAGTGACTAAAAGCTACTAGTTGTATAATAAGTGTCTATTAGTATGGTTTTACAATATATCTGGTGAAACTCTAGTAGCAATCTTCCTGCGATACACCAGGCAATTTAYAGAGAACATGAGAATATAATCTGTATTGTTCCAAAAGCTTGTAGTTGACAGTCTTGATAGTGATAATCCATCTTTCCCTGTTGTGCTAATGGTTCCTTTAGCTCTGAGCTCTTTCCCCCATTGTACAGAGGTTGGTATGATTATTTCAAGCTAAACTGTTAATAAGGATGGCTTGRGGTCATACAGTTACGAGTAGTATTATTGACATTAAGGATATTATTCCCAATTTGCATTTCCACTTGTTGTTCCTCCAGTTTGCATTGCATCATACCTCTTGATTCTGTCTACTATTTTCCCTCAGTGTTCGGTTATTGATTTTTTTATAAATATGAATGTATTTTATTAATATGAATATAAATGCTTATTAGCATTTATATAATTAGATTAAATGTTTACTAAGAATTAATAGTGTCCCTATATATCTAGTGGTCGGTATGTTCACAAAGAAATTTAAGCAACACAAAGCAGACAAATATTGTAGAAAAGTCYGACTGCACCTAAGCCTTGTAAGACGATCAGATAGGGTAGTATTCTCACACAAGTAAATACAAATGGAATTTTTGTCAGTGATTTCAAAAGGGCTGAGATTTCATTCTTYTTCTGTTTTGGCTCCTCTCTATACATTAAATATCGAATTAAGTGGTGGTGATAATACCCCAATTTGGGTTCACAGGAAGGAGTACCACTAGCAAAAGTTCTTCAGATCTTCTGTAGTAAATAATCCATGAAAGGCAAAAGAACACAAATACGGTGAAGGTCATTGAAAGAGGATAAAAGTATGGGAGTATATGGAAAATTAATCAGTCTGTTTTCATAGTGAGGTTACCATTTACCCACGAGATTGTAACGGACGTGAAATAATAAAATGGGCCATTTGACTTTATCTTCTTATGACCTTGGATTTCAAATATTTTAGCAACTTATTTGGAAACTTACATGATCACCAGTGCTTTTACAAAACTTCTAGTTGACTGCATGTTTTGCCTCTACTCCTTTTTTTTTTTTTTTTTTTTTTTACTCTTATGCTGAACTCCAACCCGTTATCTTAGGGAAGGTAGGTATATACTTACATTATCTTCTTTCTCAAATAAATATAGAGAATATTGACTGGATGAATACTTAACTTCCTGGCAGATTTTTTTTTTATAATAAATAAATAAGTAGTGATATTAATAGAACTTTTCCTCTTATTAGATCTGAATTGCAATAAATAAATGAATGTTTTTCAAATAATGTTAGAGTGAAATAGATCACTGTTTCATGAAATCCTTTATGAATGTAGCTTAAAGTTTTGTATCTGAATTAGCCTTTAGAATTCAATAAATGGAAGGAAAAATCGCTGATGTGAGAGGTCAGTGATATATGAGAGATATATGAGATGTCATTGATATATGAGAGGTCAATGATAAAAAAGTAAATAAATAAATGAAARAACAAAGTGGAAATTTGAGCCATATAATAGACTGTAGTCATACAAAAGAAATCTTAAGAAAATATACAGAGAAATGTCTAGTGTTAAATAAGTGATAAGAAAAGTTAATCTAATCTGAACACATTTATCTAAAAGCTTACCATCTTGAATAGATTCTTCATGCCTCAGCTTCAACTGTCTACAGCATAGGTGAACTGTACTTCAGGGCTTCCAGAYTTGTCAGTACAGCTAATAGTGTCTTGAGAATAATTTAATGTAAAGGAAAACCAACGTTTAGTCCAGTGAAYTGCCTACATGTTATTAGATATTTGTTGACTTTAATGAGAACCTAAACACCTAGATATGTAGCTCCTTACATTACATTTAAAACCAACAGGGCACCTCCGGAAGATATATATGTACCAGATATAGTACCAGATATGTGTCAACAGCAAGGGAATTGAATCTGTTTCTAGAGCCTATAGAGGAAGCTTGCATGTATATCTTAAGCTAGATGTCTAACTCAACAGGCAATAAATTTAGAAAAGCAAATGCCATGTGATGTATTTTGAGAGCTCTTCATGTTACTGTAGTTATGTGATTAGAAACATTGGCAATCTGTAGGTCATAACAGGAAAGCAGACTGTGTTAGCCATGTGAAACATTAAAGATACATTCAGGACACTGGGTATTCAGGGCTATTATCATGACAGAGTTAAGCAAAGATGACCAAATTGATTTTTCCATTTGATCCAGTAAAGCTATGCTTGGATGCAAAAGCAAGCTTATTGTACTTTGATATATCACTGTAATTCAGTAACTTCCAGATCTTCCTATTTTGTCTGTTAGATTCGTAATTGCTTTCTTATTCCAAAAATTTTATCTATCATTATTTCAACTTCAGTGTTTCAAGATTAATAGGGGAATAAAATTAAGACAATTCTCTTTGCTTTAGCTTAGGGAATCTCAATTCCCATAAGTACACTCTTTGCTTTATAGGGTAAATCATTATGATTTTATATTTGATTTTCCTCATTGGCCACCCTGCATTGTTAAATGGATGATATAGTTCCAATAAAATATAGAAAGTAATATAAGACTGTTAATTTCTATAGTTAAAAAAATAACATAGGATGTAGTGTACTTTTATGCTCATGAAATTCATGAGGCATTGGAGGAGATAGGTTACCTACAATATTAATTTTATCCATCAAGAAGTTAAATTAGAGGAGAAAAAAGGATAGTATTCTATATAGAGTTTCTGTAGTTCCTTCCGTGGATCTCACAAGGGCTAGAGATAGCTAATTTTTTTAGTTACAAAAGTGGTATATAGGATCATTCTTTTCTTTTGTTAGTCTAAACATGCTAGTCAAAARTACTTTCATAAAATTTGTAAAGATGAAAGGTAGATCAACAGTAAGCATAAAACCAATGAAAAARCTTTGTGAAAATCTCTTGCTCTGCTCTTGCAAATTATTTGCCTAAACATACTGGCAAGATCAGATTCAGTCCAGTATCAGAGATCTGACAAGAAAAAAATATGAAATATCTTTTTTTACCTTAATTATGACAAAAATTTCAATGCTGTACAAATGACAGATCAGGATGGAGACCCTTCTCCAGTGTAGCTTTATACGTGTTTGAGAACATTAGAAGTTTCATTGATTTTAACAGGAACCTTAATGCTTTCAAAACTAAGAAATTGCTACGTACTCTGTGGGATGATAATTCTACACCTAGTCATGATAACTATGAACAAACAGTCTGAAAAAATACCTCTCCCTCCCTGCACTTCCTTCTTCCAGCTGTTTAGCCATAATGTAACTAGATGGTGGCCAGCAAAAATTACATTTTTCCATAGTGCCATTGAGTTCAATGAAGCAGACTTGCAATATATTGGACACATCTCTGGACTTCGCCGCGGAGGTCTTCTATGACTCCCTGTTGCTTCTAAAGTCAATGGTAAAACTCCAAATGACATCTAAGGGGGCTAACATTTCACTCTCATGCTGAGCTCTCACTGATTTAAGAATTCTATGTGCACATATGCTGTGACATCTAATCCGTAATCTGAGATTCAAACAGAAGTATATAGTAGAATCACCTTCCTCCATGAGTATTGAATTAGAGGATTTTTAATCAAATAATTTGTGTGCTTCCCTCTTTGTAGACTAAAATAAATGAAGATAAGGTCTTCAGAGTAACCACTCAAACAATGTTAATTATAACATCGTGAAAAGCTGAAATGCTCAAATCTAAATCATTTAAAAGTTATGTGATAGATATTAAACAYCTCTGAGAAGGAAAAATGCTGTAGGTGGTGTTCTTAGTAAGTCTAGTTTGGTTAATTATTGCCTGAAGTATTTCCGAACTAATTATTTACCACCAAATGGATCTCTATGTTTTCAGTATAAAAGTACCAGATATTGATTTTCTTTAATTTACCGGATATGGTACTAGGCAGACCACACAGAGCTGAAGGTTAAGCCATTTATAGAAGGTCATAGCCRGGCCCTTCAGTGTCACACACTGCATCAGTGTGAAAAGGAGGCCCAGGCTCTGAAACTGTGCACTTTCAGGGAAGGGGATTATTTGTCTCTGTCATCTAGCCTTTATGGTTCATTTAACATCTTAAATAGCCTGTATAAATTAACTGTGTTTAATAGTTGCACATCTCCCAAGTCAAAGACAGCTTTCCTTTTCAACAAGAGAAGTATTTTAGCTTTTTACTTAACAAGACCTRTATCACACAACAAATAATAAATATTGAATAATGTCATCACATTTTAAAGTAGATGATCTAAAATCAAATTTAAAACATTTTCTGCACACTTTCCCCCCCTTCTCCCTCTTTGTTAATGAATGATCCCTGTAAAGAAATATACATATTGCACACAGGTTATCCGTGAGAATTTTGACAGTTTTTACCCCTCTCAGCAGGATCTGGAGCTTTACCAAAGGTATTTAGACAATTTTCACCTGCCAGGGTACAACTTCTGGGCATTGGTTGGGATGCATGAACTATTACACATGCTAATACTGTGCAAATCATCATGAACTTCATATCACATCCTGCCATGTGTGATGTAATGACAGTGTTTGCTAGAGCCGTTGAGCCTACTGCAACATAAAAATGATTAAAAACATTAATAAAAGTCATGGCTGCTTGATGTGCACTATTAGTGATAGAACTACTTATTTAAACTAAAAAAAAACCACCCAGACTTTTATTGTTCTGAATTCCTTGTGATTTTTTGCTCTTATCCTCAGTCCTTTTATGTGATTTTTCTCTTCCATGGTGATTAACTTCTACTAATCTTTTCTCTTTCATTCTCTATAACTTCTGCTAATTTCCCAACAATCGATTTCCATGTCCTACTTCTTTCTTTCCCCTTTGCCCCTCTCTTATTAAAGCTCAAGTTCAACTACTGGAATCAAACTGGAATACCCTTTCTGGGAGCAACGACACTATAGTTTTCCAGGTATACCACCAGAGATGACCCAGTTTCTAGGTGGGGTGAGAAGGTGTTGACCAAGGGATCCTTGGTCACCCAAGTTTGACTGATGTTCCTGAGTTAACAGGCTATCTCAAGTTAAATGGAACGAATCTAGATCTCATTCATCTCAGTTTTTTTCTCAGCACAACCCTATTCTAACCTTTGCTTGACGTGCCATCATTTTTTTCTTTTTCCCCTTTGCACTGCCTGTCTTCACCTGCATTTGTTCAGAACGAAGTCAAACTGCAGACATCCTTAGTTGTCCATACACCCAAACCCAATTATCCCACTGAACTGAGTTATGGTCCATAAGGGGTGTACTTGTACTCGGTTCCTCATACAGTCAATGGAGAAGGACAGTTGCCTCCAAAGAACAATTCAGATCACAGGTGAATTGAATTATCCATTATGGTATCTATATTTCTTCACTGGCTGTATAGGTAAATATTAGAGAGTTTGGTTTAAGTACTTTATTTTGATGTGATAAATCCCATGCAATTTGTAATAGCATTCATTCTCCTTGGCTGTATTAAAATCAGAAATTTTGTGAAGAAAATGTATTCAATCCCCTTCATCTAATTTTTCTATGACAATCAATAGACTATTTTGCTCAAAAGAATGACTATTATTATTCTTTTATTTCTGCATTATAAAATTGTTCAATTATTTGTTTATTCCATTATTCATATATAGGTTGAGATTCATATCTTGACCTATTAGCTTTATTAACCATTTATATTACCCCCAAACATTTCTGCCTTTCATCCTAGTATTGATAATAATTGAATCACTAGTTTCTTTGATCTAGACAGGGCCTTTTTTAGGCAGAAGATACACTGTAATCAGAAAGACTTCCCTACAAGAAAGCAGTGATTCACTCTTTCTCATCAATCTACATAGGGCGGTACGTATTGCGACAATGTGCTTGTCCATGACACATATATCTGACTAAGGTTTATGCTTATAGCAGCATAATAAAATAACTATGAAAATGTATTGGGTCCACCACAATTACCACCTGTCGGTCCTTTAGTAAAGGAAATAACGGTAAGGAGAAACCTAGAGATATTTGTGTGGCCTTTTTGGTATATGAATTTGTGTGAAAGTGGGCTAYGTATAAAGTAGTCTGAACTCAAAACAAGACTCAGGGTCCTATTTTGAAGACCTTTGAATTTGACTTTCATTTTGCATTTGCAGCTGAAGTCCACCTTGACCTAAAGTGCATATATTTGTGTGCAGAAGTGTATATGGATCTCTGTATACTGAAATCACGGTTTCTTAGAAAATCTTGAGTCTCCTTAGTGGCAAACACTAGCATCTTTGAAATTTGCCTTACTGCTTCTTGAAGACTAAATTAGAAACAATGAAACAGCTCTTAAGCATCTCTTACACGTTTACTGGCTTATGGAGAATGGACACTGTTCTTGGGTAACCATTGGTACCGTGACAAAACAGATCTCTGAAGCTCTGATTTGCTCTATAAACAGTATGAATTTCCTGTTAAGCTGTTGAATTCAATGAAAGTTCAGGTTTTCTTTTAAAGCTATTTAAGCCTGTTGATTTCCATTCTTTTTCAGTGAGGTACCCACTGTATTCACTTATAATTCACCAGGATTAAGAATTCGACACGCTCTATTACAAAGTGGTCATATAATTGCAAAGAGATTATTCTCATACAAAGGATTATTCATATACCACTGAAATAAAGGTGTTTTATATGACTCTCAACTAATAAAAACACTTCAAATAACCTTATGAACTTTAGCAAGGAATTGACCCATTAAGATCTCACGGCAACTATCTTTTCTGTAAAGCCTACTCATTGTACTATTTGCACACACATCAGTTGACAGAAGCTTTAGTAAAGGATTCCTATTGTCAGTATTTTGAATCTAGAGTAGCTGGATAATGAATAATGGTTCCAAAATTTGCTATGTATATATTRTTGAGAAAATTGGCTTGTATTTTTCATGCTCTATTATGGATAAAATTTTGTTTCTTGAGCTTTGATTGTTAATTTTGGAAAACGTTGGCAAGAAACCAAAGGAGTAACCAGATAGTTTTTTAGGGAAATATGTTGTCTTAGTGAATCGAAATGTACAATGATATTTCATGTTTAATTAAAAATATTCATAAGAGTAAAAAAAAAACCCAAACAAATCAATCAAACAAACCTCATTGTTTTCTTGGAAATGCCATTTTCTGTAATTGAGTACTGTGTAAAGTGCAAAGCTGTATGTATTTGGTTATCTGTTGTCATGCTGACTTGGGTGGGCAATCAAACCAACCTTTAATTTAGAATCAAGAGTAACAAAATATATGTAAACAACCAAGAGATCAAACTATAGTAGCAGTCATTCTGGAATTAATTTTTCAAAAATAAATTAAAGTGAGAAAATCATGATCTTCTCACTGACAGTTTGGAAGCAGGAAAGGAAGAAATAGCTGAATAAATTAGCAGTCACAAAAATTCCAGAGATGATGTCTGAGGGCAGAATCCCTCTCTGCATCCCCAAAGATTCTGTTGCTTTTCTCTGAAGTTTGGGAGCCATATGCACAAATGACTTTAAGTTTTTTCCATTTATATCTCCRTATTGGATTATCTTCCACAGAGACTTCCTGAATTTTACAAAGGCCTTTCATTCTTTCTCCAGAAGTCTTTTCCTCACAGATGTCCTTCAACAGATACGGCATTTAGCAAAGGACTTTTTTTTTTTTGTTATAAAATCATATGAAGGTTCTTTGAAGAAATTTTCTTTAATTTTGTTGAATATATTGTTTTTCAAAAGTTACCTTCCTAACATGATTCAATAATTATAAAGAGCTAGACTTGCTCAAAGTATACAAAATATTTGGAACTCTGATATGGGTTAAAATTCTTTTGGAAAACTTGTAGATTACAAAATCACTATAAAATTTCAGATCAACACAAAGCTATTCACTAGTTATTCAAACTAACAAACCAAAATTGACTGCTATTTTTCATTATTTCTGATCCAAACATTATTTATTAGGTTACTTCATTTCCATTTAATAGCACAGTGATGTTCTTCAGTAGCAATGAGCAGATTACATTTTTAAATTTTACTTAAAAAGAAATAAATAAAATTCCATCTTCTTCATAAGCCTTTCTCTCCTCTTTTTCCAAAGCCCATCTTATTTTAAAACAGAAATAGGAAATCAGTGATTTCTTCTTTTAACACTAGGTGGAGTTAGATTAACTCCTTAAAATATTCCCATGAATCTTATGTATTTTCTGATTTTCATGGTTCTTTTCCATAGAGAATTTAGCCAGAGTATGGCTAAGTTAAAAAGCACAGATTATTTATTTATTAATTTATTTATYTCCTTCTAGGCTTACATGTTGTAAAGTAAAGACAGGTAAAGTCCTTATAAYCTTCATCTCTATTTAGGAGATCTCTACTGAACCCCATGGAAACAAATGGGGAAGAAGTAAATACTATTAACCCAGTGAATATATAGTAATCATTTACTCAAAACTTTCCCCTTAGAACATTCTTCTGAAAATCCTTATGTATGATGGTGCCATTCAATCATATCTAATTCTACTGTGATATGGTTCCAAAATATTAACTTTTAAAAATAGTCATCTTGATTTCTTAATTTCRATCAGGGAATTGAATTACATCTTATCAATTTGTTTAATAGGAATTTGTAACATTAAAATTACTGACCTTAAAGATCTAATGAATTCTGAAGATTTCTTTTCATTAAGATGAGACTTGGAAGGCAAATAATTTGTCTGAATACTGAGCTGGTTTCAATTGTCTTTTGAGATATACTTTTACTAGGAGCTCAAGAAAGAATTTGGTTGGGAGAAGGGAAGGGGGTTCTCATATTTACGATTTTTTCTGTTATTGAGGTGTACATGGCCCTCTGCATTTTAGTAATTACGTATCATATTTTAGTGCAACAAGTTCAAGTTGTAATTGAACAATGTAGTTCAACATATATACKTTTTTTTTTAAACTCCAGTATCTCTTAAGCTAAATGTTTTATTTTCATATTGTAGAGTTGTTTGTATCYAGGTATGCACTATATGCACTTTTCGAGAGAATGCAGGTGAAAGACTGTTTCAATGTTTTTGGAGAAAAAAAAGTATTAGAATTTGAAATGGCTTTTAGTTCCTATGAAGTTCATTCTACTCTCTGAGAGCAGCCCCAAGAGAAGGAAGGCCATRTCAGAATGATCTCATATTAAGACAGTCTATGTTAGGGCCTAGTATATTTTCACAGAATATTGTATTTCCATGAAAAGATATCTACTCAGGTCTGGAAAGCCATATATCCACATTAAAATGCTATTGAGGATAACTGAGATAATAAGGATGAAAACCTCCTCAGCTATTCTCACAGATGTTCAGATATGAAAAGAAACACTTCTGCTCTACAACTGTGCTCCTACATTCCCCAAATTATTATTTCACAAGTGACAAATGTAGGATCAAAAATGTCAGGCTGTAGAGAGGAAGTGAACTAGAATTATTATTGAAAATATATTTGAAAACAAAAATATTTTGCTACTTGTTTTAGAACAAGTGTTTGAAAAATAACAAGAGGAAAAGAGGATCTGTGCATTTGTAATTATGTGCCACCTCATCCGTGGCACAGAACACTTGTTAACAAATAGTTCCTTGCACKGTGTACTCAATAGCATAGTGTACGTATGTGTAATCAGCTATATGAAGCGATGAGAGGTGAATTCTTAATCACTGAACTATGTCCGCAAGGCTGACATAGGCTTAATCACAGGCTATGTCTGCAACATGATGTGAAACTGGATAATGGGGTGTGCAAACATTCCTTCTTGCACACGTACGGCTCGTTTCACATAGATAAGGGAGTTAACACCATACTCGGCCTTATTAACACATTTTCTGAGAACTGATGGTCTCAGGTTAATGCTGCTTGGTACAAGCATGATGATTTGYGCTGCCAAACAGTACCTTTCAACCTTCTGGTGTTACAACTAGGATTCTTGGAGTAGATCGTGAAATGTCCTCTTCCAAGTGCCTTAAAAGCCTATGTCAGAGTTATTAGAGGGAAACATTGCCTTGAAGAAGCGCCAGAGATTCGTGAAACTATAAATAGCACCTAGATACAATGCAACAAATCCATTAGAAATGCCTCAGACTTCTTGGTAGCCTGGGAGAGCATTACTTTATTATTAAGGCAACTCTTGATTTATAATTATGCAGTTGTTATAATATGTCTAGAAGAGAGTCTATAGTCTATTAYAGAAAATATAGGTCTGAACAGTATGAAGAATGAATTGTACCATATGTATCATTAGTGGGCACAAAGCTTATAATAATTATCCATTTTAAATAGTACATACGTGCAAACAAGGTGGATTAGTACTTCACGATTTCAGTGTTCTCTGAACACTGGGTAAATAAAAACTGTCTCTATTCTTCCTTCATTAAACATGTGTAAAATATGTGAGATATTTTGCAACCTTGCTACATGTCATAAAGTAAACTCTTCATATTGATTTTCTTACAGGTTTTAAGTTTGAATCCTAATAGATATGAAAACCAGAAAGAGTTATAAACTTTACTTATGTGAATATAATAAATAAAATCTAACAGCACTGACTTAGTTCTATTTTTTATTAACAGGAATCTTGCATGGTCATGGAGAAATCACTATTTTCACAGTTATACACATTTCTTTCATTTAACTAGATTTGTTACAAAGTGGAGGATAGTAGTATATTATGCAATCTGTATCTTGCAACCTCTCATTGCAAGGGAKTTTTCCTGTTTCACCAGTACGGTTCTATGGGGCTTTGTCTTGTTCTCTTTTCTCTTTGTACTTGATCTTGTTCTTCTTTCACAACTAAGAGACTCTTAYTGAATCTGATGTCTCACACCTTCACCATTCTCAATACAAAGCTATAGTCCTTTACAGCTGAYGCTTTGTTCTGCTGTGTCCTTGGTACAACCTCTCCTGTTTGATCTTTTTAAGCAAAATTTACAGAGCTGCTGGAAGGTACAAGAGATAATATTTCTCATCTGTTCCATAAACAATTTTAATTTAAGACAACAAGAGGAGTAAAAATGGTTTATTTGACTCCTGGTTCAAACTCACTAGTGAATGTTGATTTAGTTGTGAATGCAAAGATTTTGTACCTGTTGGCCATGAAYAGCCTTGTAGAAAGCATAGATTCACCTACAAGATGAACCTTGTAGGTTCTAATAAACTCGGTACTTGGGACATCTGCATTCAARTCTCCATTTTCTGTCTGATTTTCCTGTTTATCAGCCTAGTGGGAATTTTAAAGTAGCTCTTCTTTAGAYTTTTCTTCTGAAACAGTTTTATTGGTATGAAAAATTGATGTATGGAGCAAAGTACCCAAGGTGAGAGGACATCCCACTGGACAGCATGGTTGCTATCCTTTCTTTGCAGTCTACTAAATATACATTTACTTAAAAAAAGTGGAATATCTTGAGACAGATTTTTTTTTGAGAAGTTTAACTCATAACTTCATGAAACTTGGRGTAATGATACAAATGTTTGCTCTTAAGTAACCCAGATCTGCTCTGTCATACGCTGAGTACTCTAATGCTCAAATCGCCTTCATTCAATCTCTGTTATTTGGCTTGTTAGTTATAGCTAAAAAAATGTTTTGCTTATGTGGATGACCTAGCTCGGGCTGGTGTCTCTAGTTGGCTATGCTACTAGAAGTAAGTCAGGGGCAAATAAATATTTTAACCTTAGGCTTACAAGAAGATTTACCTGTATAATTACACCTGGCAGACTAAGGAATTAAAATAATTAGAACGGTATATGCATTTTTTCTCTCTTTCTGTCTATATATAGGAAGATTTTTTAAATGTAATTAGCTAATACCAAACCATTGTTTGATTAACTTTGAACAGAAATTACTTGACYGAGATTGATGAACAGCAGGGAACAAACATAGTAATGTAGTAATGTGCATGTTTTTAGCAGAATCAAGGCACAAAACTCAGTGTGACAGTGAAGAGTAATAAAACTAAGAAAGGACACTGATGAAAACAAATCATTTGTGAATTTAGCTAAATACAATGAAARGATAAACTTAAGAAAACTGAAGAAGGTAGCTGAAAATAAGGAGGGAAAACAATGACATTGTGAACCAAAGAGAAAGAAAGATAGAATTAAAATACAGAAATTCACCCCAAGACTAGTACTTTATCAGAAAAAAAATATTCTACTCTAGCTAAAGTAACAAGATGGAGTCTATGTGTTTGCCTTGGGGTCAGCACCAGTATTTCAGAGACCTTAGTAAAGATRCAGCTATAATCACAGTCTGTAAAAACTGCATCTTTATTGTTTTATGCTTTTCCATGGCATTTGTTTAAGAGTCTATATTCTATTAAAATCAGGTTACTTTCAAGAGTTTTAGAAATTGTTCTACTTCTCTCAGGTTTCTCACTCCGCTCTCCAGTACTTAAGAATTTTACATTTTCTGTAGCTAATCAAGAAGGAAGCTGAGCCACACAGTGCCTTAATGCATACTGATGAGTGACTGTAACTAATTAACTGAACAACAAGATGTTTCGTTTCATATCAGAGAATATCGAGTTGAGGGAAGTATCTTTCTCRGGGTATATTTTCTCTTCCTTAATTTTAGCCCCAGACAGGCACAGAAACAAGATTGTATTCAGAGTTAAAGTAGGAAAAGAAGTTTTAGAAAAATGCTTCATCCCATGATAAAATACTGAAGATAAGAAATGTACAGTGAATCGAGAGATGTCTAACCTGATGTTCCTCTGTAGAGGAAACCAAGATTAGTTTAGATTGCAAGACTGATATGTAGATGGCTAAAATTAGGCTAAAATATATCATCAAAGTTGAAGTGATTTGAGAGATTTTTACCATTAGTTATTTCTAATCTGCACTTTCTTCTAGTATATCTGAATTCTGTGGTATGATTATGTAAAAAAGGATGCAGATTATATGCAAAAAAATAGGCCCCTGTACTCCAACCTCCCATCCTCCCAAACTCAGTTTAAGAGTTGATACTAATCTGAATGATTCTGGCAGAATGTGAACAGCTTATGTATACTAAAAGAATGAATTTTAGAAAGTAAAAATTMGGCAATATGAGCTGTATCCTTTGTATTTCAATTCCCCACTTTTACAGTGGGAATAATATATTCCTCTATCTTACAGGATTTTGAAGCAAAGCCATCAAAGCGGTCAAATACTGCATTAGAGAAGCATACCACAGTGAAAAAAAAAAGAAAGAAAAAACAAACTCCCAAAGTTTTATCATTTAATGAAAGTGAATGTCAGAAGATTTGGCTCTAATGTTAATATTTATGTTGCTTGGGTCTCTAATTCAACAAGTGAATTAGCAGGATGAAAACTTGCTACTGTTTGCATTTACATGGAACMGTGCATGGAGCACCCGCTCCCTGTGGGTCCAGGCTGGGGATCAGCTCAGACCTGCTGCCTATCCTTCTGGTCTTTGCTTCCAGCTTGCTTTCTCACGACAATGAAGATTTGAGAAAACAAATAGGATGGAAAAGCTGAAATCTTGCCGTACAGAATTGGGAAACAATTAAAGTATGTATCAAAAAACAAGAATCATAAAAGTTTCTTTGCTCTATGAGTTCAAATATTGTGACTGATTTCAGCAAAACCCATGAATGGATCAGAATTTAAATTAAGACCATTTTTAGGTTTGAGACTTTATTTAATCCCAGTTTGGTCTCTAACATCTTATTTTTAGAAAAATGATACTCAACCGACACTACAAATTTCATGCAAATCTTCCAGTTATTTTCGATGTAATTAAACCATAGTAATTTATTTCAGTTGTATGAAGTCGTTTTTCCTACAACTAAGGATAACTGCTAGAACAGCTTCTCACTACCTTCTCCTCTGGTTTCATGCTACTTACTCTTTATAACTGAATGATGTGCTGAGTTTTCAAGGCCCTACAATGTCAGACCAAATCTATAACGTTGGGCAGAGTGGCCTTGACAAAGTTACTGAGTCCTAATGGCTGTTCAATTTTAGCCGCTTCTGTTAGCTATTCCCTTACACCCCAGGAACCAGATTTGTCATCAGACTCTGTAAGCTAATTCTCCTTAACTGCTTCCAGTAACCAACCTTGCTGCTAGTAGTGGTGTGCTGCAGCTAATCTGCTGGCAACAGTTTTGCTCTGCCATTGCTTTGGGGTATTTACTGAGCATCTTCGGAAAAAATATATTGATGAGCAAGATCAAACCATCAGCTTACAACACAACTTTCCTGAGCAGCATTTCCTRTATCTTCACAAACACTCAGACTCTCTTTGACCAGAGCTTATTTGTTGCAAGACAGCAATTCTGAGAGCATTCCTCATCCTATGGGTACTGGTTTATTCATGCTTCCCACAGTATAAATGTCGATCTTTAATTTCGCTCCACACTATCTGTTTTTAATGGAAACATACACAAGATATTGCCAGCATATGTTTAAATTTTGTTTTATTCCTGTCGCCATTATAGTCAAACCTTAGGTGCAACATATTGTAATACGGGCTATATATTAGCATAGTTGAAATTGTCTTTACTCGTATGAAGTACCRTGATGAATGCTACAAAAGAACAAAGCATATCATGCACACAAAAATGGCCAATACTCTTGCCAAGATAATAGCAGATGTTCCCTTAACTGACGGTGAGAAAACTGATATTCAACATTGGGAGAACTAACGTATTTCAGGGAATTTATGAACTTTATTAGTGACCTTGGAGATACTGAATTGCAAGACAAGAGACTGATTCTAATCWTGGTTTTGCTGTGACTTGCTGTGATCTTTTAGCAGTCACTTCACCTTTCCGTGTCTCTATTTCTCCTTTCAGCCTTTGTCTCCTTCTTTAGAGTTTAAGGTCTTTGAAAGACTCTATATTATGTGTTTGTAGCATACATAATGAAACTACTGCAATGTAAATAATAATTATAATGAGGCCAATTTTAAGTCTGCCCTCAGCACAGAAATGAAAGAAAATTCCTCATTTTCTGTAATTTCAGAAAAATTACTTGTTATTAATGTTCTTATGAACACAACAGAAGGAACTGGAGACCGATCAGGCTCACGTCTTCATTCTAAAAACTTTTTGGCTGATTTTCATGAAATCAACTCACAGCCAAGCTGGACTCCAACCAACCAGCAGAAAAGACAGGCTTTTAATCAGGCTTCTCTACAATGGAACACATCCATTTGATAAATGAACTAATTAAGCAAATGAATAAGTATAACCTACCACTGTGAATGACATTTATAACTACAAAAAAGCTTCAGCTCCACATTAATAGTTCTAGAAACCAAGAGAATAGGATGGAAAAAAATAAAAGTTCAATTTGTGAAGCACATTTATGTAAATGGAGTTTAACTATGGTTTGTGGTCCAGTATAATGTATKCTGTGTGTTTATAAAGATGACAAGAGAGAAACAAGACTGAAAAAATGCTATCCCACTTCAGAGGTTTCCTTAATATCAACCATTTCACAGACGCCAGAATATAGTAATGACTCACTCATGTGCTCTTTCTAAATATCTTCTTGTTAAAAAAAGTAGATGTCACAACACCTATATCCTCATCTGTCCTTCAGTATCCCAAATCCATGTTAAATCTCTCTGGTACAAAAGCCTGCATGCTACAGAAAAGATGACGAGAGAAAGAACAAAAAGAAAAAAAAAGAAAAAAGGAACTCAGACTCAGTATCTGTTCCTACAACCTGTTTTTTCTCCACATGTGATTAAGAATCATCAGGGAGTTACCAACAAGGAGCAGAAATCCAGTAAGCGAAAATCCTTGTATTACACCTATTGAAAAATTACCATCACAATAGATTGCTAAAAGGAAAGTAATAATAATAATAATAATAATAAACCCCCACAAATTGTCTACATGTTCTAACTGGCTGTGGAAACTTATGCAAGGACAGTTTTGCTCATTGTACATTTGTTCTAAGAATGAGTTTATTTCAGTATATGTGCAATGAGATACCAAGACCCTCATATGCATGTAGGCAAATACTGTGAGAACAAATTTAACCGTGCTTATTCCTATAGCATGTGAACAAATTTAGTGTTCTTGAGGATAAGAATTGATTTGTTTGAGTGGGAACAAGTGTCTTGGTGTGGGAACTTTGATGAATTCACTTTGAAAGGAAAAGGCTGTTGTTTTTGTGCCACATTCAAGCAGAAGAATTACTATTACTGGGTCTCTTTATAGTACCAATACAATCTAGTACCACAGTACCAAAATAAAATAAAAAAATCCCTTTCCCCAAATTACAACAGTCTTGACAGAATAAATTACTCTTCAATATATTGTATTTGATTTTTGGTGCATCATGACTTTACTGAGGTTATTTCCATTAGCGTTATTTTCCTTTTCCCCTCTATATACGTTGGACTTCCCTGTTATCTGCATCAGACTTGTGCTTTATTCTCTTATCCATGCACTTACAGTATTACAGAAAGCACCAGACACCATGAAATAAAAATACAGGAAAAAGAAGGTTTAATAACTCTGCTTTCTTCTTGCTATTGCTTGCTGTAATTAATTTTCAGAGTTTAAACCATTYTTTGGGAAAGTGTCTGTGGTTGCATGGATCATACATTGTCAAGATTCGCTTTTGTGATATGTCAAATCTTTTACCGCTCACTTTACTGTAATGTATTATTAGGATGATAACCTGTTGAAACAATTGCAGCAAGTAGAGTTTGTTGCATGGTTGACAAACACAATTTTAAAGCAGATTAAATTGACTGTAAAGGTGCTTTATGGGTTATTAGCTACATCGAAYGCATGAATATGGGAAATGAAAAACAGTCCTGTTAAAGTCACTTACTAAGTATGGAATAATAATGACTTTCTGTGGTTATCCTGTAGAATGTCCTGTGAAATAGTAACGTATTCACAAACTACAGTAATGTAATAAACTATTCTTGATTATGGTAGTTTATAACAGTGTTAAGGATCTCTGATACAATTACAAGGTTTTCAAAGAAATTGTAGAGTGCATCTATATATCTTGTAGTATATTTTACAAACTACTCGGTGGTTGTAAAATGTGAATGTTCTCTTGAAGCCTGTGATGTGAGCCTACAGCTATGATATGGCATAGAAGTTGTCACCATTCATTCTGTGAGATATATATGTTTGTATATATATATATACACACATATATATACATATATATACACATATACATACATACATACATACACGCTAGAATAGAGCTGAAGGTTTACATTTCATTCCTTATAAGCAGTTGACTGGAAAGTGTCTTTCGTGGTCAAAATAGTAAACAAAAGTGACATTTATATGAATCTGTACGATCTTTTTTTTTACAGAAATCCTTGTGCTCCCCTGGCCATAGAGCTGAAAAGGAATTACAGAGCTATTTTGGAGCCAATTCCTTCTCTATTCAAGAAGTTCTATTGATTTCCTGAGGCCTCCTGATTTGTAAAAACAAAACAGGCTTCTGCCCTTGAACAACAGATTTTCTTTTTTACTGTTAAGGGTGGGTGAGTAGCACATTGTTTCTTTTCCTTTGTATTAATGTCAAGTAGCCAATGCCTTAGGTTATGCTAACTTATGTTGTGGTACCTTTTTGCAGACTCTGCCCTGTAGTGTAAGAGTGAGGGATAGGAAGTAAACGTCGTTCTTTTTGCTCAGTGTCTGTGCAGTCTCTGAACACCCATGTCAGAGGTTCCTGATGTAAAATTGCATTGAGTTAAAGTGGATAGTAGTACAGAGAAWATCAGAGCTGGAAACAATCAAAATGTTGTGTTGCAAGCTGAGAGCAGTGCTCTTTTGGGAGAAAAAAGAATATAAAATGCTAGGCAAAGTTACTTGGAAGTTTTAAGACTGCTGTGATGCATTCAATAATATCACAGGGGAAAGGAACATTTGCTTTACAAGAAACAAGCTGCCAGTTGAGACTATTAGCCGTTCTGTTACCCCTACATAATAAAGCTAAATCATGTAAGCAGTACAGATAACAGATGGACTAGC
Organism: Rhea americana; assembly: GCF_003343005.1. Lineage (NCBI taxonomy): Eukaryota > Metazoa > Chordata > Aves > Rheiformes > Rheidae > Rhea > Rhea americana. The sequence continues at coordinate 2,041,172 of NW_028185038.1, read as the reverse complement.
AGAGACAAATTATTTGTGATGTAACTGATAACTAGGTCAAAGCTGAATTACTCTGAGAAATGGACTGTACTTTAAAAGAGCAGGGGATAGTTTGCAAGATTAGTGAAAACTTGACTTCCCAAATGAAAGCAGTGAAGGAAATGAAGTGCATCTTGTTATGAACATGTACGGATTCATAAAGACAAAATACAAGGATAAACGAGTGACAGAACAGATTTGTTTGTAATAAATGTGGAGGCAATCACAGCACAACATAGTTGTCCAGTGCAAACCATGGCAGTTTAGCTAAGCAGTGTAACCATGACATAGTGTCATGGTTACAATTAAAGCCATCTCCTGCAGACGTATGTCATTTCCTGGACAAATTATCATTTACAAAGGTGAAATTTTTTGCTTTGTATACATACGGTTGGATGACTAAACTGTGATGATATCAGCAGTCATTATAGATCTCAAAACATGCATAGCTTTATTGAAAAAAAAGGTGAGAGAATAATAAAAACTGGAGCTAAATATAGCATGATTGTAAGAAGGATATGGCAAAGACAAAACTTTTGCACTGTTAATTTAAAAAGCCCTAGCTAACTTCACCGGGAAGGATCAGCTAGTGGTTCTATTGTCTTACAAGGTGTTGTACTTTCTTTTTATAACATAAATTTGATATATACTCTTAGCATTTGGTTTGGGAATTCACGACAGTGCTTGCTAGAATACTGTATTATTGTATTTTGTAATTGAGAAGAAATATTAATCTTTTGTAACTTGTTTCATGTGAGAAATAAAGTGTAGTCTCTTTTTAGCTTTCCTATATATCACACTTGTTTCACCAAGTCTGTATAGAATGACCTTTTACCAGACTCCAAAGATAGATGTAAGTTTTCTTCAGGGTAAGAACTGACTGTTCTGAAGCCTGCCAGTTTTATTCTATTCTTTTCTTTTTTTTTATTGAGCCAACTCTGCATTGTAGAGTGATTTTTACTCAGAGTATCCCAAAAACCTCACTCAAACCAATAATCATGTGTTGATAGGTGAAATTAGTTTCAGAATTCTAATGAAGCTCAGCAGCTGGGAGAAAGACAGCTCATCTGAAGATTAAATGAGAAAAATTGCCACTTTTGCTGCTTCCTTTAGAAACTCATTTACATCCTGTCAGCTCCCATTAGGAATGGGAACTGCGAATATTGAGGGAAATGTGCATGAATTCAGTGCTGAAATGGCCAATCGTGATCAGCTCCTTCTTGCTTACAAAGCTGCCAAAAGATTTCATGTAGTTATGCCTCCTGCAAACCGTGGGTGATAATCTGCTTGCCTTCACCTGTCTAACATTTYGAATTTAACATAACTGAAAGAGCAAATACCCAATATAACAAGGAGAATAGAGAATAACAGTGTAATCCTAAGGGCTAGGATTAAAATTCTTGGAGCCAGAGTTTTAAGGTTAGAAAAACTGCACACACACATATACAAAAACATTTTTAAATGACAGGAATTGGTGAATACAAAACCAAGAAGCTCCAAACTGCCATTATTTGTCCGTGTAACATCTCATGTATATTCTGTAGTTAAAAAGCGGGACAAGTGGATATCCAGGAAGTCACAGTACCTTCTTGTTTCTGTTTCTAGTCCCACTTTTTTTTTTCATTCAGCAACTTGTAGAGCTTCAATATTTCTCTTATGTGACACTACCAACAGCAGTGGCATATACTTTATTTGATATACCTCTTGCACCAGAAATTTATCTGACCTGGATCACCCCCATTCTTCTTTTTTGTTTTTGATATAGCCCAGCATTTTTATATAGTTGGTCCTCATCATATCAACAAATTTCCATGAGCTGTCCTGTCAGAGCTGATAGTAGATTAGGAGTTTATATTACGTAGGTGCTATCTTTCCTGACTTAGGAAATATTTCTRTTGACCCCACATAATGGTGACTGTGTCAATGAAAGAAATACATTTAGAAATTTAACCAGGGACACAGAAGACAGTCTATAATTGRATATAGAAAAGGWAATGATATTACTRAACATGGGAAAGTGTAATGCTGTGKTTTTTTTCCAATTTAGTTTTCCTTAAATAAAGGACCAACAGCAAATACTATTTTTTTCTAGATCTACAAGATTAAAAAATATTCTAATAATTCTAAAAGAAATGAATCTCTTTAAAATGCTATTTTTTTAATAAAACTTAATGCTGAGGTTCAAATAAGGCCTTGTAAATAGACTGACACTTTGAAGAGGATACCAGCATCATTAGAATAGTACAAAATATGGACAGGTCAGTAGTACAGACTAGACTGAATGTCTTGAATCACATGTGCAGAAACGGTCAGAATACTTTTGAAGATGATGATTTTCTGTAAGAAAATGATGTGGCAAAAGCAGAAAGCAGTCATGATAAACAGCTAAAATAAGTGTAGGTTTTGAGAGTGACACAGTGCAATGTTATGGTGATGGTGATTGGGAATACAGAGATGGCACAGACTGCGTGTGAGTGATCAGAAAGGTCAAAGGCTCCTGCCCACAGCTGTGGATGGAGATTCTCACCTGGTGTAGTTCATTCAGCGTACCACCYGAAAATCTACTCACTACTTCTATTCTTCTGAAGGACATAGACGAATAAGAAAGGATTCAGAAAAAGCCTCAAGAATGACACACGTTTTGGAAACCCCATCTCAGAGCTTTGGAGAGAAGGGCTTAGCCAGCTAACTTTCATAAAGGAGTTCAAGAAGGGACATGACCATAGRCTTAAATTCATTTAAAACACTGAAAAAATATCCGAAAACATTTTGTAACAAACTTTAGATTTCCCATAGAAGATTGTTTATTTCAAAGGTAAGTATATATACTGTGACTAGAAGCACATTTTGCATGAATTTAAGCTCAAGAAACAGCATGTGGTATTAAGCACTGGAATAGCTAGTGGACACTGGTGGACTCTTCATCACTTGAAATCTTAAACATGTTTGTAAAAAATCATATATTCTTTCCAAAACACCTATGCCACAAAGTACTTAATGAAACATTAGTAGGATTTATGTGTACATTTAAGATAAGCTTAAGTAACTTGAAAARATTAAAACAAGTTCATATATCATAGATTTTAGAGTGTTTATGATATATTTCATTTCTTTCATTTTTTCCCCGTTTACACCTAAATAGACAGAGAAAGAAATTATAGTATCAAGGTGTAATTAAGATGACCTCAGATTTGTTGATATTAGTTGCTCTTAAAAATTTACATGCAAGTGTTGTTTAGGAAGATCAGTTATTGGTGGGTCTTAAGTTTTGAATGTTACCCTAAGTGATAGATAACAAATAATATCTTTTTTTTCTTGTTGCCTGTTTTTGTTTTTAATACCTATAACAGCATGCCTAATAGGAAAAAAATTGAATTTACTGATTTTTCTTTGATTTTTTTTTTTTTTTTTTTTTTTTTTTTTTTTTTTGTAAAGAGAGCATTTCCGTACGTAAACATGTTCTGCCTGCAATGTTGGCATGCCTTGTTTTTTTCCTGGCACTCATAAGTTAAGAAGCTTTTTTCATTAATTTTCATATAGGTCAATGACCTATATAACAGCTCTGCACTCTGAGCACTTTTATACTCTATAAATTACATTACATATTGAAAGTATTATCTCTAAATAGCAAACTATTCTRTTAATGAATGGTTGAGTGAGTAAAATTCATGTTGAAAAATGAATAAAGATTTCATAAGGTAATTAAGCTGAGCATTATGTTTGCATTTCTCTATGATATTTGCATTACAAAAGAGTATTGTACAGTCAGAAAAGTGATATGAAGACAGATGTGTTACTGTGAAACTCAACAGCCTTCATAACTAAATTCTCTCTGCTGTTTATACTATGCTGAAAAATCATTTGTTTTGAAACTATAACATTCAGTATGTCAAGAATAAAAATTTATAAATGTATTACTCATTTACAAAGAGGCTAATAAGAATGTAACATATTGACCATTTGTACTAGATAACTATTTTACAAGAGAAAAAAAATCAGGCTGTCACAGCACAGGCAAATATATTACCCTCTTTCAATCCTCTTTTCTGATATAATTGTATTTTGCATGAAATTATTATTATTGTTATTTAAYATTTGTATTGAAGTCATGCCTAAAAGACAACTGGACTTCAGTTATTGCATTATGTGTTACATAGATATAAAACCCAGCAATCTACGATGCAGCATTTATTTGAAGTKTGATAGAGCAACAGGGCTACTGAGAAGGGAGTTCCAAGGAGGGCTTTGCAGTACAGAAACAGGCTGAGTAGAAGCCTTAGGTAATTGGTATGATATATATTAATTGGCATCATATTAGTCCAAGAAAGCTTTCTGGCACAGTATTTTGTTGAACTTTATGAATGCTGTAAAAATAATCTTATGGAGATGGTGTAAGCTTTGCAAATAGACCYTAAACCCATGACATGCTCCTTTTGGGAATATTGCTTAGGCTCCTGGCAATTTGCTTGCACAACCCACYGGTGGCATTGGCTCCTCAGGTGTGCAGTTCTCTAAGCGCTGCTCTGTGTGGTACTGATATCCACAATCTGGTGCTCAGCAAGCAAGTCTCCAAACTGAATACAACATAGTTTTGAATATATTGCTTTGGGATTTGAACTAATRGTGTTACAGTAGGCACTGTTCACATTTTATTTACTCAAATGTAGGTGAAGGAGATAACTTTGCTAATGCAGCTGCCAGCCACTCTGATTGCCACTGGGCTGAGGAGCTCACAGATTTCCAGGACTGTAACACTGAATCTTTTTYTCAATTTAATTGCTAAAATCTGCAACCTTGAAACAACTATTCATGTTATCTGTTCTTAAGTCATGTGACTTAAACCCAGGAATTACGGGGTTTTTGGGATACCCAACCTTAGGGTAGCCAGGTCTTCCAGCACTTGAGTTAGAGCTCTTGTTTTCTTTCACCAAAAGCACATTATATTTTTGTTTTTGTTCCAATTCTAGATTAAAAACAAATTTAAAAATATCAGATCATTCATGAAATGGAATTACCCCTCTGTGCACCATTCTAATTATTTGTGAAGGATAAGAAGAAGGATGAAGTTATGGGAAGATTAATGATGAATCCTTGCTACCTCAGGGCCTCTAGCAACTAGTTTCTTTCAAGCTGTGAGGTGGAGAATAAGAATCCTAGCAATGGAAAAAGAGGCTATAAAGAGAAATGATAGTAGTTTCCCTAGAGCAATGTTTTTCAACCTTTCCAAGTAGGTGACTACTTATTCAAAGTTAAATTTTCATGACCCCCTCCCTTACAGTTGCTCTAAAAGTAAGTATAAAAATATATCAGTGGTAAGTCAATAGAACTTACTTGTGTGCCCCTGTTTGGAAAGGTCATTGGAGAATATTTTCTCTTGAGATTAGTGTGTTCAGGAGCAAGGGAGTGAGATTATCTTCATTTCAGATGGTAATTATGTTTTCAGCACTTCAGAAGCACCCTGTTGCCTCTCACGTCATGATGAGTCTGAGAAGGTAAAATGAAGTACCTSTTCTGCACTTGTATCTGTTAGATTGTATACTGTCATCCTCATGTGTTTAGAAATATACTGAGCCTATAAAACATTATTAGTCTGGTCAGTAAAGGACCACTATTCTTTTTTCCACTGTCATTTAAAACTTCTAAGAGGCTTGAAAGGTTTGCCCTTACAGAAGCCATACCCTATTGGACTATAATTGCATAAACGCCATATTGCTCTGTCTTTAATTAAATTTGGAACCAGTTTCCTTGGAGCAGAAATAAGACTCACTGGTCTCTAATGCCCAGAATCGTCTATGACTTTTTATTTTATTTTTAACCTAAGATACCAACTTCCAAATCTTCAGGAACAGTGTGTGGTTTATTAAGGATATATTGCATATCTTCATTTCTACCTCTGCTATTTCACACTTCAGTTCCTTCAGAATTCTTGCATCAGCACCATCTGGTCCCAGTGATTACTGCCCTTAAATTTTTTGAGTTGTTCAATAACATCTTTCTCAGAGACATCACCCTTTGTTAAGTTCACACATTAATTTCTTACAAAAATTATCTTTGAGTCAAAATTTCCCAATTGCATAAATATGGGTGTGAAAAGTGAYGTGTATTTTTTTTTTACTTACTTTGATTGTTTTGTTATAGTATTTGATAGTTCAAAGGATTGACAATTGTTAAATGGTTTGTTTTCTGATTTCTGAAGCAGCTTTAAGTTTCTTTCTACCTCTTAAAGATGTTTCGATGATACTCAAACCATCTCCTCCTTTATTGTCTTCCCCAACCATCATTTCATTTTTCATTTTGTACACATTTCTTCTGAATTTTATGGGATGTTGATAGGATTATGTTTCTGTTGATGTGTAACTATATGGAATACCATAAGCTCTCAAAAACTAAACTAAGCTCTCAAAAAATAAACATTGACTGTCTATAGGGGTTTGCTCCTTCTTTATATGAATTATGATGGTGATGATGATGATGATGTGTGTCCCTTGCTGTGAGAAGTAAAATACCTTTCTTACCAAGACTGGCAAGGGTCTGGCAAACCATGGCAGAGAGCTGCTGTGGCCCCACCAGCAGCCATGGGGGCCCTGAGCCTGGGGGCTGCTGGCTCTGCTCAGCCCTCGCCACCCGGAGCCCACTAGGCAGCAGCCTGGAGGCAGGAAGCATATCAAAATCACCCCCACCATGAATATTGTACTACTCCTAGTGAAGACTTTAGGATACCATGCACTCRTGTACACCCAGACCTGCTTGAGTGAGACTGAAATTGTCAACACTGGCATCCAGAGGGACAATGGAACATAAACCAAAGAACAAGGGTAGGTATTAGAGTGGTTGCAGATAACAACTCCAATTGTATTATTAATGAKACTTTCTTAATTAATTTGAAATTTTGGACTTTCAGACTGTCAAAACATAAATTGGACTGACAAATAAATTCCAAGCTCCATACAGCCGGTGTGTTTCCTTCTGCCTGTAACAAGATTTTGAAGGTAACTTTTGCAAGCCCTTTGCTTATGGCTTACTTGAGTCCAGCAGCTTTCAGCTGAGTCTGTTCTGAAATAAACTCTACGYAATTCCATCACGACCCCTGGCTTCTCTCCGGTTCATCTCATAAGCTCCATCTTTGTGTGGKTTCCTGAGGTTCCCTTTATTACTTTGTCTTTCTGCCTGTTTTCCCTCTCCTGTACTTCTCCTCAGGTGAACAATTCCCCCCTTATCTCTACTTTCTGGAGGGTTTGACTGACTCAGGGTGCAGCAGCTGAAATGCAGTAAGTGTATGACTTTCTCTCCAAGACCTAGCTACACCCTTCGAGGGAAACAGCACACAAGAATGAGTGAACATACAGATATACGTATGAGTGAGCATACGGACACTAGCAACAGCAAAACTGTGGGGTCTCAGGATCTTTTAGTGGTACATTTCATACTTATACTCATGCTGTTCCCTGAAAAAACTTTTTTTTCTTAATGAATATGTTTTAACTTTGCAGCAAAAATTTCCATAATACTTTAGAAATGTATTGACTGCCTGGATGCTGTAAAGATGAAAACTACTTTCAGTTGATTGTATTTTGTGAAAAGGCACTGTCAAAAGGAAGTTTTATGTGCCTATGATGGCTTTTTGACAAGGAAAATGTGAATTTCAGAAAAGCTGACCAAATATGGCCCTAGTGTTTTACATTGCTACAGCCCAAGCTCAAGCCAAGCATTCCAAGAACAACAGGAAAGTGCTAGTATGGACTGTGACAATCTACTTTTTTTTACTGACATAAATTATTCAGTCTATTAAAATGTTTACTTATTTAATATGATGCAAAGCAAACAGTGGAAGTCAAATGGGAATTATTAGTGCCTATTTGGAATTGCTATCTGTCTGTAATTCACATTCTATGCAACACCAACAGTAAATCAGAAGTCTGCTCCCATGCCTTCTCCTTTATTAAAGTACTTCTCTTATTCGTGATAGCACTGCCAGCTAATTTAAAAATAGATGTCAGTGTTTTTACTTCACTTTCTTAATTCGAAAACAAAGATAGCATGATGTGATCCATTGTTATAAGTAGCAATGTTCAAAATCAGACTTTTCTGAGGAGATTTTAAAGAGTTGAGAAGAGAGATTACAGTCTTTAAACATTATCCCAAGTCTAATCTATTAGATCAAAGACAGAACCCAGTGGTATTTTGTGCACAAAAATGAATAAATGCACACACGAAATTAGCTGATATTTACATAGATACACTCATACATACCAACTTCACATATTTTGTGTTACATGTTTCTACATAAGGATATACTGACATAAGTATAAAAGTATATATTGTATATATGTTATATAAGTTATATAAATATAAATATATATCACTTTAATTTTTTGTATTCATCACATTTGTATGTCTTAATATGAATGTCTAAAGTTCAATAAAAATGTTGAAACGTAGTACTGAAAAAAGTATTCAAGAGTTGTGTGTTGCTTGAATAGGTTTACAATTTAAGTCGAGCACATTCTGCAGAGACAGAAATACATGCGTGCATGCATACACACATATATACATTTTTTTTCTCCTCCCCTTCTTTTCAAATATAGATTAAGTCATCTGGCCTCAAAAGAATGGGTTATGTATTTAGCAGCATTACACGATGGGCCACTGGAATGATGACTTCTGACCTCTCATTCTGTATTTTAAAGTGAACTCATGTTCACCAATTTGTGAAGTGATGTTCAAAGGAATTTAGATTGTTTTCTAAACCTTACATTCAGCTGTAATCATGACTTGTGAAAAATGTGTGTATTCAYTGTGCATGCAAATCAAGTGACTTCTGTTCTTTGGTTAGCTCAGAAGAATTATTCGTTCACTACTGTAATAGATGCTTATATTTGAATTGTTTAAATCTGTTACATTATTCTTCATCAAAAATACCTCATTCATTTCTTAGCATTATTTTTAAGTAGAAAGAATTATGGAGGATAGTCAGAGCAGAAAGTTACTTTTCTCATCTACTTCACACACGGCAAAAGCTTGATTTTCTTCTTCCACCTGGATCTATGCATTTTATTTTTAAATGATCAGGTGTTATCATTTCACTCTTTCTGGTGGTAGACCACTCTCGATGCTGTGCAGCATAGTCATTACAGAAAATTCTTCCTATTTGTCTCCAGTTCTGTCTGTATGATTTCATAATACCACTTTTAGTGATTGTTCCAAATAGGTCCAAAGTTCCATCTTTTCCCTTAGTGTTCAGTTTTCAGCTCCTTAATGTTTTCTTGACTCTTTAGCCAAGTTTTTAGCTGTGGAATCTATTCTGATTCTCATCACAAAATTTAATTGATTCGCTATTTTGATACTGAAATTCTCAGAACTAGCTAAAATGTGGACTACCATCAGGCATTTTGCTGTAATGATGCAACATAGAGTATAGCCTTGCTATACAGTGAGGTATGGCATCTATAATAATGATCTAAAGTTATTTAGGCAAAAATACAATTGTAGTCATATTAATGGTGACTGCTGAATAAGGTTCCAACCATGGACCCAGTCTTTCATAGGACAAAATGCTATACATTCCCAGAAGAATTAGTGTTTTATTAACACCATCTACTCCTGACTTTTACATAGCTACTGAAGCACTTTTTCAGTACTACCAAACTTTAATACAAAAAGTGATCTGAATTCGAATAAGGTCCAGACTTTCTACCCAAATATTGCACATCCACCAGAATCAGCATCACTAATTCTTTAATAAAATAGATATTTTATGAAACCTGACAACATTGGTAGAGATTTTTTACAATTGTAGATTAAGTCTTTCACAGAGAATCACTAATGACAGTCAGGTTCAATAGAACAAAGATTTCATCTAATATTAGTTTCTGGCAAGTCAATTTGCAAGGTTATTTTTGCAGATTAAATTAGCTATATTGGGAGGTCACCCTCTTGCTTCTAAATCAAGAAAGAAAGACAGATGCATAATAGCATAATGTTGTGGATGTATTATTAACCAATCTTTCACAATAAGGGAATTAGCCATTCACCCAGAAGGGGTGAATAAAATAAAAAGATATTTTATAATATAATAAATATCTCTAGARAGAAGTTGGTAAAAGGCCAGCTGAATATCACCAAGTGTGATTCAATCTCTGGAAAATTTGAGTTCTTAGCCAGGATTCAGAGAAGCAAGATATAATGGTTTAAACAGGCTTAGGACCTATATATATGCTGGGCTACATGATGTAATTATATACACAGACAGGCAGCTTTAAGCTTTTGGCTACTACCTTAATTAATTATGAACTACCAGCATAACAGAGTCACTCAGTTGTTGGTGACTTACAATGTCTAGTCAAAGCAAATAATTTGGATTTGAAAATATTTCATCAAAATTCAGCCTTTTTTTATTAATGTTATATCTTAAAGGTTTRTTTAATTATATTTTACTCCTCAGAAAGGCCATGGATACAAGTAAACAGTATAAAACGTTCACAGAGGATGACACTAACTTGCTCTGTGGAAAAACAAAACAAACAAACAAATAAAAAAAAATCCAAACCAATGCAACTTAACGATGAGCCATACCTTGAATTAAACAATCCCTTGTCTATTTCCCCTAAAACTTTCATCATGGATGAGAAAAATCTATATTTGAATTTATCCTTGCATTTGACTTGTGGCTGAGGACTGAGTATCTTTCAGGAACCTCACTTCCTCTAACTGAAACAACATATTCTCTTGTGGAGAAAAATGAACTAAAGGCAGTTCATTAGTCAGTGTAAACCTATATAGCTCCAGTGGTCACACTGTCAAAAGAGAAACTCTTGAAATCCAGGAGCTGAGGTTTTGACCCCTCAGTTTTTTGCTATATAAAATGCTGTTCTGTCTCACTCATTGAAGTAGGCTCTTTTAAAGGGTAATGTCCGATATTAGTGAAATTTCAGTGCTGCAAAATTACTTCATAAGCAAATGCAAGTGTCATAAAAATGAGGAGATTATTTTTACAGACAGCTTTCAGAGAACAACTCATGCTAATTAACTGCACTTTTCTCGCTAAGAGAGAGGCGAGATAAAGTTTGGGAGTAATCAATTTATTCTCAAATTATCATCATGATTACAATATACTGGACATCTATGGAGCTCTCATACCATCTAGAAATAAATATTTTTTCCATACTAGAGGGCAGATGTAACAAGGCATTGGGGCATTTAAATCCTGTTGAAGTCAATGGAAGTTTGGTTGTATGAACAAAAATACGTTTTCCTTACAGAATAGCTGATAACAGCATCCCTTCAGATACAGGTACGATATAGTATATTAAAGAGGTGCATTCACTTTATCTGATCTCTGCAAAATCTCATAGGCTTTATTCAGCTTTTGGCAAAAATAAATGGAACACAGAACTGTAATTATAATTTGTATTACAAAAGCATCCTGAAGCTCTGAACAAGACTAGGATATCAGTGCTGAGACAGACTGCGTTCCTAAGTGCTTGCACACTACATAAAGTTGATGAACAAAAAGAGTACCATTATCCAGACTTTGCAGATGTGACATTGAAACATGAAGCGTGTCATTTCACCAAGGTCAGCCATCCGAAGTGTTTTTGTTTAGTTATTATTTACCAACAATACAAAACACCAACAGAGGAGCGTTGAACATTCTTATTCCTTCTAGGTATTTAGCTCGGCAAGGTCCTTGGCTCTGATGCCTGAGCTTGGAGGCACTACGTTGGTCCTCATAAGGATACTCATAATAAATGCCATGTGTTTTTCCTCTCAAAGCCATTTTTTGCTTCCTCTGAAAGTGCAAATGCACATTAGAGAAAGTTATTCTATTTTAGAATAGTGACTAGTCTGACATTTTCTGTTCTCCCGCTTGCTTGCCTCTCAGTATAGGTCACTTCTGGGACTCATTTCCCACATCTTTCCCCTGACTTATTTGGAAGGCTTTACCTCTCCAATACTGTCTAATGTCTAAAAGTGCCTAATGGCCGTGCATGTCATGTGACTGCTGTCCCTAGCTGGTAGTGAGAGATGGATTGCTTTATTTTTACATCAAATGTGCATAATGGACATGTCCCTCATTTTGATGGCAAAATCAGGAAAGAAGAGGGAAATGTAACCATAATGAGAGAAAATATGATATCTGAAAATTTTGCAAGCTGTAAGTTGTGATAAATAGACATATAGGACTTTGWATTGCCTTTGAAACAAAGCTATGGTTCTTTCAAGACAGTCTTAGGCACAGACTGCTGATGACTACAGGAAAAACGTAAGTACCAATTTAGTGAAAACAGCAGAAAAATGAGGGGAAAAATCTAAGTTTCCTAATAAGACAGGAAAGATTTTTAAATCAGCATTTAGCCATTATCTCTTTTATTCTTTCTACTTCTGTTACACTTTCCATATTTGTGTTTAAAAGATGATTTTCCCTTTACTGCTTCTAGCTAATTTTTATGTTGCTCCTTCCATTGGTTATGTGTCTCACATACTGCAGTTCTCTTTGCTTTCATTATCTCCTTGTTCATTGAGCTATTCTCTTTATTAATTTAATTATCTGCTTTCTCTTTCCTTTCATTCARTTTTATCTTGTATTTGTCTTTAGAGTCTTTTGTCATGTCAGTTCCCTGCTGTTTAATTCTTACTTCTTTCCAGCACAGGCAAAAGGAACRTTTACCTTAAGTTCAGAGAGCATTGGACAGGACCTCAGCTATTAATAAGGCTTTGTATGGTAGCTGAAAGCTTCTATTTGACAATAGTAACTTCTCTTTGCACTAGTCCACTGTTGTTAGGTTGGTGCTGACCTGAGAAAAAAAATCCTTCTTTCATCTCTAATTTATAGATTTTCTTTATCAGCTCTGGAAGCTTTATTTTGTGCATGGAACAATAATAAATAGTTCCAGTAGTCCAAAATCAAGGACGGTAACTGTGCTCTGTGTCATGAGATCCCCCACTTTCTTGCAGACTTTGCCCTGGCATACCACAAACAGGCTTTCAGGACAACAGATGACCAGAGGGTGGATAAGAGACACTCATAAACTATACGATACTCATCAGTATTGCTTTTGTTACCAGTGAATCTGTYTGACAGCACTTACACTGCTTCAATCTGCAGTCTAGTCTCCAGTCTTCTCCATGAAAGTGAAAAGCACGAAGACTCAAGAGAACATGCTGTCCGTTGAGACTGGAGAAATCCCTCTCCCCTTTAAGAGTTGGGAAGGTGAAGAGCTACATGGAACCTATATTCTCCGGGACGRTTTACACAATTCCCCTATTTTCCTTTAATTTTCAGCATATATTGGTGACATGAGAGGATCAGCTGAGCAGGCTAATAGGAGACCTGGGGATCGAGATGCTGTATCTATGCTGGAGAAGATGAAGGAACGCAATCTCATATCTACTAGGCCCATATTTCTTAATCTAGCAACTGCAGTCAAGGAAGAGCAAACTGACTGATCCACTGTTTGTCGAAGAGATAAATTATACTTCACACACAGACAGAGACAGGTACATATACACAAACATATATGTGTAGTTACTGAATTGTGCAATTGATCTCAAACAGTACAACTGAGGAGTAGAGCCTAACTTTGTAACTTGTTTGTCATGTCTATCTGGATTTTTAGGTAGAACTACATAAAAGGCAGAGAGTACCATCAAAAAGTACCCCCCCCCCCAAAAAAAAAAAAATGCAAGTAAGCAGATTGGACACTAATTAAATCTTTCCCCCCTACCTTAACCATGAATCTTAACTTGAGCTTCGATGAATATCAAAGACTAATTATCATTTTACTACTTCAACAGCTTCTTCAAAGCAGTATGAAACATAGTCCAAGGGTGAATAGAATTTAAATTTTGATTTAGTAATGATATATCTYATATTCACAGAGACCTTTCCCACTGATGGATGAAAATGTGAAATGCTTCTAGTTTATTACTTTCATAAGTTTATTACTTTATTACTTTCACCTTTAATATACTCTCACATATTTGGCATGTTACTGTAAATAGTTCTATATATATGAACTAAAAGCATGGTTGCAGTCCCATGAAATTAACAGGATAGTTCATACACTTAAGAGTATACAATACTATTTGTACCTGAAGAGCTAAAGCTTTGAATTTATGAAATATTGAGTTGTTAACTATATTAGCAAGTTACTCATTTGACGACTCTCATCTATAGGATTCATCTAAATTCCTCAGCAGCTTTCTTTTCACAATCTGTTTGTTTCATAGGACAGAGCAATTAATTTGTGCATACGTGGAGATTTTTTTTTCAAAGAAAATGCCCATAAATTGCTATAAAATTATTTTTTCTAGTTTTATGTTGTGTAAAATATTCAGATTTATTAGTTAGAATTCTGTTATCTTTACTCTAATTTTTAAGTTGCTCTCTGGGAGGAGCCTTTCTCCATAGATTTTTTTACAGAAACAAGAAAAACTATTCTTCCATTTTAGAATGTAATTAATCACTTTGCTTTCTTAGATGTACAGCTGTATCTAGATATTGGATTGCTCTACCTTTTGCTGGCCATYCCTTTCCTCACATCACTGCTTGCTGTCTCAGTGCAGTTGTCTGTTGGGCTGCACTATAAACATCATCACCARAATGACTCAAGAAACTTAAGTCAACTTCATGGCTGAAAATAATTAATTATGAAACTTTATCCCTASACTTTTCTGTTAAATATCTGGAGTTAGTGAATAATCTTTTCCAGTGTTGTCTCCCTGCCAATTGCTTTCATAGCTTCATGCTTCCTCCACAGAAAACTACAAAATTAGTCTGTTCTATGAAGTGCTCTTCGGGATGAGAAAGACTTAAGTAGAAGGTTTGCTACATCATCACTTGATGGTAGGTCAAAGAAGAAATCTGAATTAATTTAATAATGTGCTTCTGTGAGTGCTTGTCCCACCCCTTGAAGCGATATTTTTTAATACTTTGATATTTTTAATGCTAATACAGCATATTTATAAGTTGGAGTGAAGTTWGAATGCAGTATTAAGGCAGGCAAAGAATCAAATTTCTCCTAAACCAAACCKCTAACTGCAGCTCTAAATATTTCAGCACAAAATTGTAGAAATTAGCTTCTTCATCAGCTGATACAATATACAGCAGTTTTAAGGGGTATAGGTACAGATAAATATTTCAGTCCAAAAATTCTAATCTTACTGGACACCACCTAAAATGTCAACACATGCACTTCTAACAATAATAGAATTACTTTGTGTTTACTTCACATCACTCTCAGTGTACTTGCTGAAGYATTTTAGGAAGACACCACAGTTTGATCCAGTAACAGGCATCATATCCTGTGTTTCAAGTTCCCTGTTTCCCAGCCCCAGTGTAATCAATCCCRTATCCTCCCTAGTTCACACTGTCCCTCCACAGCACTAGCATCTTTCTTTTGTTTTGATTAAGAAATGACAAGAATACTAGGAGTCAACACCCATGAATACAATTATTTCACTGAAACAACCCATAGACAGGCACAAAAGTTAATYGTATCATAATTTTACAAAAAAGATAATTGAAGGAAGAGTCAATGGATGGAGCTGTCAATGTTAGTGCCAAGGATTTGGCTATGATTCATATCCCTTTTCTCAAAACATAAGAAGATATTATTCAAAGTTTGCAAAAACTGCAAACTGCAAAAAATGAAACCAGCATTTTTCTGCTCATAATATTCTACAGCCTTTGGATGTTGTGAAATACGGGTGATCATAAAGAATAAGGTAGGTATAAAAACCATGGTTAAGTCACAAAAAGAACAGATGCTCAGGTTGGAATCTGAGCTGTTGAAACCACAGAAGCATAAGCTGTACATGATTCCTCAGAAAAGTTCATATYCACCAAAAAATAATTCCATCCAAAAGATAATGAAATCCAAGTAAATTCTTAGAAGAGCATTTGGAATTTACAGCTGGGAGTTGGTGTGGATCTAATGCAGGATTTATGCTGGGAGTTGACAAGGGCTACAAAAATACCCGTCTCATTTCAAGCAAGTGATGTAATACTATGTTTTCCTTCTTAAAATTTATCGATTGTAATTCAACCTGTTTCTGTCTCTTTCTTCAAATTATATCAGCTTTTTGGTTAATTCTACTTCAAGTCCTTGTTTCCAGTTCCTCTTTAAATCACATAGGCTTTTAAGTTGCAACTATTCTAGCTCCCCACTTTGTATTTTAAATCCATTCAAGTTTTTCATTGATCTTATTTGAGCTCACCATTTCCATTGTTCACTTAGAATTGCATCAAGTTTTTGAATTGCTTTATTTTCCCTGTCTGCTTCAATTTCTGGGCTTAAATCACAACAGTTTTACATCAACTTTTCAATCACTCTTATTGCAGTCATCTATTTTTACTTCTCAATTTAAATCACATCAACTTTCATATTTACTTAATTTATGTAACCATCTCCTACAACTTATTCTTGGCATATTTACTTAAAAAGGATTTCCAGTTTGTATAAATCTCTGTGTATTTGTAATGCTTGCAATACCTTTATCTGATATGATGAATTAAAAAATAAWTTGAAAATTATTTTCTGTATGGAAAGATTGTAACTGGCAACATAGAATTTTCAAAATAAAACATTTTTCCTTAACGAAGGGCCTAAACCAAGTCTGAAATTAATGGGAGTCTTTCCAAGTAACATTTCAGAAAAATGTGAAGATAGCATTTTAAAAGAAATGTATAAACACACTATTAAATTTAAAGACAATTTTTCATAGGAGAGATAAAGTGTGAGATAACTTTAGGATAGAGGTTAATCTTTATAATTTATGTCCATTTTAAAGACTGTTTAAAGATGTTATGACATGTAAGCTACATTTGCTTGCATTACTTATCTTGTCATTTAGAAACAGGGGTTACTGGAATAGCACCAGTCTATAATTTATGTCCATTTTAGACTGGTGCTATTCCAGTAACCCCTGTTTCTAAATGACAAGATAAGTAATGCAAGCAAATGTAGCTTACATGTCATACCAAGATGATCTGAAAGAGGAAGGAAGACTGCATTTGGTTTTGACTTAAATCAGAAGGCAGAAAAGATTGGACTAACTCCACTATGGTTAGTTCCCCAGGAAAGAAACTCATCTAAGTTTTTGGCGTTCTAAAGACAAGCAATCCAGGATTGGAATATCAGATCTTGGTAGCATGCCAGATGTCCACTGATTTCTGAGGGTCTGAACTTTCAGCCCTTTATTATTTCCTATACTGTTCTAATCTAGCAATTAAACATGGAAGTGTTACAATCCTATTACTCATCTATACAGGAAAATGGATAGAGATGCAGATGCATCTTTTCAGTTGGAGGATGCTCCACTATTTTCCTTGATTAGACATGAGGCTGGTGAATACAGATAATTGAGTTCATTACTACAAGTTCCCTTTATAGTCAATGGAAAGAAAATGGCACATCTTAGATACAACTCATCAGTTCGACGATACCTTTAAAGCATTTACTCCACTGTGAGCAGAAAAGGATTGACTGAACAAATCCTAAGATGACTAGTTCAGATACAGAAGGCTACATCTCTTTAGCTAGATGAGATGAAACCCAGCTATTGTGCAAAGCCACAGGAGCTTCTACTGGGGTTTTGAGAATTTCTACTGTACTCTTCTGAAGACTGATGTTGCAACTTTGCTGCCAGTTTTTAAATAAAATAATGGTTCCCTCTGTAATTGATTTACAAATCTTTGAGTTACATCTTTTTGATTCATTAATAAGTACAAATGATCAACTTCCATACACAGYGGAATCCTTTGGGTTAGTGCTTAGATAAATTATAGTGTGTATTAGCTGGAAGATGGTTGAATTTTATATATATTAAAAAAAAAAAAAAGATTTTTTAATTAAGCTACCAATTGCAACTCAGAAGACACTTCCAAGGATAGCCTGAAAGTTGTACCAGTTGTGACATCCATCATTCCACTTTTCTGGCAGATTTATATCTGGCATTTCCTTTGGTTTTATTTCTTATTTGTCTTTACTTAAGTTGCATAGCTTTCCCATCTGAATTTGCTCAATTTTTCACTGTCTACTATCTTCCTCTTCTTCTCTTTCAAAATATTTTTACTTACAATATATCTGTCTTCTCCAATGCAATTTTATGAAATTGCTTTATACCTTCTTCTTTAACATTGCCAAGGTGTAACATAAATCAGACATATGACAGGAACCTCACAGGTCTCAAAGATAATAACAATAACTACCGAGCAAAAATAGAATCATAAAATCATGGAATCAGTAAGGTTGGAAGGGACCTCTGSAGATCATCTAGTCCAAACTCTCCGCTCAGCAGGGTCACCTACAGCATGTTAGACAGGGTTGCATCCAGGTGGGCCTTGAATATCTCCAGAGAAGGAGACTCCACAACCTCTCTGGGCAACCTGTGCCAGGGCTCCGTCACTCTCACGGTGAAGAAATTCCCCCTCACGGTCAGGCAGAACTTCCTGTGCTTCAATTTCTGCCCATTGCCTCTTGTCCTGTCACAYGGGACAACTGAAAAGAGTTTGTCCCCGTCCCCTTGACACCCTCCCTTCAGGTACTTGTACACATTGATAAGATCCCCCCTCAGTCTTCTCTTCTCCAGGMTAAACAGGCCCAGCTCATAGGGCAGRTKCTCCAGCCCTCTGATCATCTTYGTAGCMCTRCGCTGGACTCTCTSCAGTAGCTCCATGTCTCCCTTGTMCTGGGGAGCCYRGAACTGGACACAGTACTTGAGATGAGGCCTCCCCAGGGCTGAGTAGAGGGGCAGGATCACCTCCCTCAACCTGCTGGCAACASTCTTCCTAATGCAAAATACTGCAATGACAGGTATCCAAAGCAGGAGCCTGTGACATCTATAGATTAAAGACTTCTAATATAATTAATATTAGGATATAAGTAATAGTTTACCTCAAACCCAAATATGTGTACTAAAATACTGTGACCAAGAACAGTGTATTTTTTAATGTTGTGATGACATAGCCAGACATAATATATACACATTTTATAGATGTGTAAACAATGTAATAACCGAAGCGACAAAGATTTGTGCAGTTGCACCTATTTCCACATGATATTGGTTTCCAGATAATGAACAAAGAACAAGATAAGCACRAGAGGTGCAAATATGTAGTTCTTCCAGCCAAACACATGAGAAGGATGACTGGCAAAACCAAACTGACACAAGCAGCATCAGGAACAGATGACAACCCCCTTTTGGGTGGAGGGATGAATAATATAAAAGCATAAGTGAGGAAGGTGGAGAAGAAGGATGATGACCCCACTTCTCTCCYGACTTCTCGATCAAAGAGCTCTCAAACCTGCTCACCTTGACTTCAGGGACTGAGTAACAGTAAGGACCTTAGTAGCAACTATACAGCATCAGTTCTGTGGTTTTGTATACTCACAGCTCATGTAGGATAGAAGTGTTACAGACTAAGCTTTATATACGTAATGAAAATGATTAATAATGTATAAAAGCTGACTATTAGCATAAAGTGTGCAGTTAATGTATGCATTTAGTAAAGTTTGATTTTAAATTTTAAAACGAGCCTGATTTATCAGTCTTATTACGACTCCAATTGAAATTTCTAATTTCCTGGTAAACATATGTTTATATATACACAAGTATTCAGTTGCAACACTCACAAACTCTGCATATAAATTACTCTTAGTTTGCAATAGATATGTCCAAATAGAGACCTGTTCAAACAAAAACAAATACAGACATCAAAGCCAAAATATGTGAATTACAACTGCACTTTTTTGTGTATCAAAAAGTCCTTAGTGTCTTGAAAGGTAACATGATATGTTTTAATTAGAAAATAATATTGCTCTAACAAGAACAACTGAATCTACAAGTTGTTGAAGCCTAATATATAAAAATAAAATGTATAGGAAACAATGTAATACATAGCTAATCATGCCAATCTYTCTAAGCGACAGTAAAGTTAGTAGGTGCAGCTGACTCTGAGCTATCTGTGTGATGATTGTCAAGCCAGYGACAAACAAGGCAAACAACAGAAAAGCGCTGAGACCATGCTTCAGCTTATCGTCAGTCAGGACTTTACTCTGTTCTTCTTTCCAGTCTTATTCTGTTGCAGATTTCCACAAAAGTTGCAGGAACCTGAGAAGTAATTCAATTTCCTAAGCTTAAGTTTGTTGTCCCATTTTAGACACTCTTGGTAGGCAGATATAACATGGTCTGTAAATGAGTCTGTATCCTTCTGCAGTGGCTGTTGGAAACCAGATGAGATTACCCTGGGGCATCTGAAACGGCACAGATACCTGCGCTTAGGTACCTTGATAATAAAGGAATAGCATGAGAAGGGAGGCCCCAGGACTATAAACAACTTATCAGTGATTAATCACTTATCAAAAAAATGCAGTTCTGAAAGCTGTATAAAAATTGTCTTAGGGAATGAAAAAACAAAGAACGAGTATCTAACACAAGTAAAACACACCATCGATAACAAAATTTAGGTGTAATGAAGACTTGCAGACCAACGAACAAAGACCAAAGTGCGGCATGTGTCCACAAACATATAGACATGATTCCAAGTAGGTCCTCAGGTTAATAGTAATATTCTTCAGGTTTTTTTAGTATCTGTAGGTGATTTTATCAAAAATAAGTGTATTTATTATAATTTTTCAGGTAACTTGGTCAGCTAGCACACTGTCCCTCAATATATGTGGCAGAGGGTCAATATATATATCATATATCTATATAACACATATATGTATATATGTATATGTATATATATAGTACCTTTACTCAGATGGCCTTCGGTCTTTGTCTAGTACAGATTCCAATTTTTGCAACTATAAATGTTTCTTTGTACTAAATTAATTCCTAATTCCACAAAAGTTTCCATAAATTTCATCTGAGAGTATTCCTCATTTTCCATGAGTTCAGTGACATAATCTGTCTGGAAGAAGCTATGGTAATTAGATTGAACCAACCATAGAAGCAGTTGTTATTTTTATTCTTGTGGTTATACACTCCTCTGTAGGAAAGATGAAACATTCAAACCTTCTTCCGAAGTTAAGAAGTGAAAATTCTTTACGACCAAGGTGTTTGACATCAGCACCTTATACACAATAAAGGCAATTTCAAAATATCTTAATGTAGACAGTAAAAGATGCTAGCAAAATGTACTATACAGAAATTACTGTATTATCAGGGAAATGAACAAATGTCATAATAGATTGATTTTAACTGTTTCTAATTTTGTGAATAACTTCTATAGAAATGCTTCAGTCATCAGTTACGATGCTGAGGAAAGCTAATTTTGCACATCTTCCTTTGCAATTCCGAGACAGCTTATAGCTCTTGTTATTTTTATTCACACCTCTTCTTAGGTTGCAGTTTGAAATCTGTCATCCTGAAATCCCTAAAGTTTACAGTGTTTCTAAGTCTTCTGAATATACTTCTGCCATTAGCTGCCTTTAGGATTGAATCTAGAAGGAAGAGCACAAGGAAATGCACCAAGGTCTTGGGTGGAAGTGAAAAGAGCTCTACTGGGCTTCTTGCACTTTGGAATTTTTTCCTTGAAGGAAGGTAAACAATCATTACATCTTGTTGAACGTCAGGAATAAAATCCCTAAACTAAACAAGGAATAATAATAACAACAATAACAATAGCAATAACAATAATAATAATAATAATAATAGTAATATACAGTGTTACTTTAAAGTGATCTTCCCCACCCCAGTGCAAATGTTCAGCTCTTCTAGAAATGTATAAGACCTCTGAGATTGTAAACTATGAAGGTAGTATTAATTATTTCACTTCAGATCTATAAGATATGGATTGATCTATGTGCAGTATGCATTTGGACTATTATTGTGCATTATTACCAGTGATTATTACTATTTAACTATCTGGCAATCCAAAAAGTGTATTAGATACTTTGCAGAATATGTAAGATTGTGTCCATTTTACATGACGCTCATAATTCAACTTTCTTTCTGACATAGTTCAGAGGGGATGAGAAATTCTAGTAAAGACTAAGAAAAAATGTCAAGCTCAAATATTGTTCATAAAAATATGAAAATAAATGGTAGATATCTGTAATGATAAAAATATCAATAGGTATTAGACCACTTTGTGAAGTATTTGTTCTGGAAAAATTTCCATTGAAGTAAACAATGACAGTTTTGGGGGCATATATGTGGGGAATATGTATATTATCACTACAGGAGGTCATAAAATGTGGGGCATCTGAAATGACATCTGCAGTTGGAGTCTCACGAGGAGAGTCAGATTTCCTAGGTGCTCTGAATTTCCACTGAATTCCCACAGCTCTATTGATACTTGTCGCCTGAGGACTTCCTCAAGCTTGAATTTTCAGAGTTACTGAAGCCCTCGGATTCTCCTGTGTGAACCTGGTCACTGTTCTTTAAGCTAACTAGCTAAAAAACAAACAAAGGAAAAGGTTACTTGCTTAAGCATTAACGATTATTGCACTTCTTCTTGGCAATTGTAAGCAATTTGATGCCATAAGATGTCGGACCTTACTGGGACTGTTACAGTCACTGTGAAGATGTGGAGCTCCAAGTGAACAGAAAAAAATATATTTGACACAAACATTACTCATCAGAATGTAGCAGAAGACCAGAGTGAGAGATGAATTAAAACAGAGAAAGCAAGCTGACAGCATGAACAGTACCTAGTATCTCGTTCTCAGCCACACAGGACTGTTAAATCTTTGCCAATCCTGCAATACTATATCTGATATATGTCTCTTAGAAGAGAAGTAGTAAAATCTTAGGAATTCAGAACACTGTAAGCAGTGCAGAGATGCTAATCCACTGCTCTGCACAAAAGTGAAATTAATTTCTTGAAGAAAGAAAAATGGAATCAGGGGAGCACATAAGGATTAACAGTGAATTTCCCGTTTATAATCACTTCAGATAAAACAGTGAGGGATAGCTGGGCATGTGGGCAAGCATATTATATAAGATATGTAGATTTCTATGTCTTTGATATGTCTCAGTTGGCATGAAGACAAACGAAAGTGAAAATCATAGGAATGCACATTGAAATTTACCATCGAGCACAAAGTGAAATAAGTTTGCCATTTGATACTGAACAGGACGCCTATTTTCTGAAGTTAAAGACTGAGCAGAAAAAAAATCTTTTATTCAAGGAAATGGGAGTGGGAACACCATAAAAAAAAATCTGTGCTGCATGTTTATTGTGTAATAATAGACTAATGTTTATTTTAAATTAGGTAGCACGTGATCTATATATTTAAATCTCATGGTTTGTTGAGCCACACATAATAGGCTCAGTGAATCACTATTTTATTTACAGACTTGAGAAAAATTAGTTATTATCACAGATCCCCTACAAATCTTGAATGGAAACAGATTTTAAAGGTAATTTAAAATATTTTAAAGGTTCTAAATTATGATTACCTATGATCATATAAATAATAATAATAATAATAATATATTTTGGGGGGAGGAATTAGATATTTTGTTTACCATATGCTAGAGTAGTGGCTTCTTCTACCCCTAACGATCATGCTATTTAACATTATGATATGGTCTTTCTTCTCAATTTGTCTTCTCTGAATATCAAAGATATCATAGTTTTTAACAGCTTAAAAATGGTTAATAGAACATATTTAACTATGCATTTGATAAAATCTCAGGATCTGTACTTCATGCCTGTGCTTTATAGTCTATCTGTATTCTAATCTTGCCAATATCTATGTAGGCAATAATATTTAGGCAATATAATTTCAATAACCCAGTGACATACAAATCAAAAGATTTATTCTAGAATTTAATGATACAGCGTTTTATTTGGATATGTATTTAAAATTCTTCTAGATACAAGTAGATTATAGTTATTCCTTGGTTTTCTTTAGCACATCCAGAAAAATAATCAGTACTCTTTATGTCATTTTCTTTGTGTTGTTTTCAGCATGCAAAGCCATCATAGATATTTTCAGTCAAATAGAATATAAAAATAAGGGCACAGAAGAATATGAAGACAGTAATGAATATATCGTGTGGCAAAAAGCTAGTTATTTTAGGATATCAGAGATGTTTTCCAATTTAAAAATGCCTTACTGTGATATCACATTGCTTCATACAGTATGTTCATACAATTTTCTCTAATTGTAAACACACCAGGACAAAAGATTCTTGATTGGCTTTTATATATTTCAGTGGAACTCTGCAATATCTTTAGTGATAATTCTATAACCAACACAAATTTGCAAATACATTTCTTTCTTTATTTACTCTTCTGATTGTTTTCCTTACACAGAAATAAAAGAACACTGAGTCAGCAGTAGTTAAATTTCCTTTACTATACTGGATTGTTAAGCATATTATGCAGTTGGACTAGAAATGCTAGTAATTAGAGTTATTGAATCTGGCTGGAAACAATTACATTAATTTCCATTGATTTTATCATAGTGCTGAAAAATGTTATCAAACATAAAGATAAATGCATGAAGTCTTGCTAATATAAGTTTTTATTGAGGCTGTAAAATAAAACTAGACAATGTGGGAGAGAATGTAAAATAATCCACATTTTTAAAGGAGTATCTTTGTTTTTCTCTAGGCCACTGACAAATAAAAAKACTTAGGCCTGGATTCAACCTTGGTGTAACTCCACTAAAGCTAGCTTAGATACACCAAAGATGGTTTTGCCCCAGAGGGTTTTAAAATCATGTATCTTAAATGAAGTCTATAAATATTTTAAAATGAGAGTTGCCCTTCAGAATGCAGAATTAGTGAGTATAAAAAGAAAGACATCCTGAAAGATAAAAGAAGATCTGTCTGAGAGGAAGTAGTTTAGGTCAGAAAGTCAAACAATTTAACTGTCTTTCCAGCCTCATTCATCTTATTCACATGTTGCTTACATAACGACAGTAAATTAAACTCTGATGGAGATAGGACAAGGCAAGTCATATACCTCTCATGTTTCTGACTGATTTGAATCCTTCCTACAAGCAACTGCAAGAATCATTTGTTGGGTACATTGATATATCCAGAAGAACAGAAACAAAGAGCTTATCTCTTCAGATACCATATCATCCTGAAGACAAAAGGATGATTTGAATACTTAACTTGATTATATATGAAGTTATATATTTATAACTCCTGTCTGAAAAGGGGCTATGGGCTAGATGGTGAGCTGGATGTTAGATCCTCTCTCAGAGTCCTTCTCCCTAGTGCATAGAGGTGGGAGAAAATTAAAGTTCGTAGAACTCTACTTGACATTGTCAGACATGRAAGTTAATTTGTAAATGGWTGTAAGGATCAGTTGCTGTGTCCATATTGCTAGATGAATTGCAAGTCTAGCAGGGAGCTTAAATGTTCAGTCTTTTCTTCCACCTACATACTGTTTGTTAGCCAAGTGCATGCCCTACAATACCCCTCCTGTCATGCAACTGCTACTCGAAAAGGCTGTTGACCTCATGTAAATCCTGAGTAATGTCTGCTAGCTTCATGTGAATGTGCTAGATATCACAGGACATAGAAAGGGCTGTATCACAGAATCACAGAATGGTGGAGGTTGAAAAGGACCTCTGGAGATCATCTAGTTCCACCCCCTGCTCAAGCAGAGTCAYCTAGAGCATGTCAGACAGGGCTGCATCCAGGAGGATTTTGAGTATCTCCAGAGAAGGAGACTCCAAAACCTCTCTGGTCAACCTGTGGCCGTGCTCTGTCACCCTCACAGTAAAGAAGTTCTTCCTCATGTTGAAATAGAAATTGCCTGTGTTTTAGTTTGCACCTTTTGCCTCCTATCCTGTTGCTTGGCACCACTGAAAAGAGTCCAGCCCCATTCCCTTGACACCCTCCCTTCAGGTACTTGTACACATTGATCAGATCCCCCCTCAGTCTTCTCTTCTCCAGGCTAAACAGGCCCAGCTCTCACAGCCGTTCCTCATAGAGGAGATGCTCCAGCCCTCTGATCATCTTCGTAGACCTAACCCTGTTGGTGGCATATCTGGCTGACTATATCTTCTCATCTTATGAAATACAAGGAAGGTACCATTGGCTCTAGTCTGGCTGGGATAGAGAGGAAGGCATAATATCTTTCCTTCTGCTATTAGACTCAAAGGACTGAGCCAGTTTGTTGTAAAGGTACAGAAGAAATGATGTTTCCTTAACCATGGAGCACAGTTGAAGGACTCATTCTCTGAGGCAAATYGGGAATATGAATGAATTTCTGCTACTTACAGAAGAGATGTAATAGTGGGTACAACTCCTCTAAAAAGGGGCTTTTTGTTGATTTTTTTTTCTGYGTTCTTATGCATATGTAAATCTCTTTTCATGTGACACATTCAGCAGGGTTAGGTTTTCCAATAGCAAAGGAGAGTGTTTTAAGAGTTGTGTTATGGCAAATTACAAAACCATACACTACACCTAAATGAGGAAAATGAGGAAGAGAGAGAACCATCTATTGGGCTGTAGGCAACCAAACTCTCATTGCAGTGAGCATATACATTACTGTCAGTGTAAAAGCATAGTGAAGGCATGTTGCTCATCTACATTAGGGTTGGATGGTGCTGTATATTTAAAGGCCTACAATTWATAAATACTGTATATTTTGCAAATGAAAATATTAAAATACATTTTGAATAGGTCTCAGTTTCCATTAATTAATTCATTATCAGCATTTTCTGGGGAAACATGGAACCTTGAAATACAGTACCAAAAAGAACAGAATATAGATCTACAACATGAATTTTAGGTTAGGAATGCATTAACCTGGATTAGGCACTCTTGTTACTGCTATATATTGGAAGAATTTAATGATGATAGTCACAAGAGCCAATGTCCCAAATGAGAAGAGTATGAGAGTCTGCCAGTAGAAACCCCTGAAGAGAAAGAAGGTTATAGCTAAAATATATATAATGAATATATCTCTTTCCTGTGCGTAGGTACCAAACTGAAATCTTGAGTGAGTTAGCCAGGTAAGATATGGATCAGATCCCAAAACTTCCTTTAGAATTTAGGTATTTAAGTTAGTCTGTTGCAAATATATAACTGGATAACTCTCCTGTAGATCTGGCAGATGAGTAGAGATACCACTAAATTTTGTGTGATAATTTTGTGCTTAGAATTTTTATGTCGTTCATAAACTCTTCCACTAAAATTCACTTGAGGTTAACCTCTCATTTCCTTTTTCTCTGGAGAGTGCCTTGAACTCTGTGTAAAATTCATAGGATGAGTAAAAGAGCAATAAAYAGAAAACATGATTTTGCAGCACAGTTGTGAAGAAGTCCTCTGAGAGAGGGAGTATTAGTTTCCAGTGTTAAGATCCATGGGATTCCTGTACATTTTCTGTTAAACAGACCAAAATTGGATCAGCTCCTGAGGAATTTAGTCTAATCCCACAGTTGACTCTGCTTTGAGCAGGAAGTTGGACTAGAGACCTCCTGAGGTCCCTTCCAAGCTGAATTATCCTATCATCCTATTATCTTAATACTTGAAAACTAATGAGATGGACCAAAACAGCTGCTTTAGAGGCATTTGAGAATTTATTTAAAATAATGGGTAGACATTTCCACTGCTTGTAATATATAGGTGCCATTCTCCATTCATTCTACTTTAAATTTTAATTGCTAATAAAGAAAAATATTTCATGAAAGAATATATGCAGAAGTTGTTTGATCACTAACATATGTCATGACCTAGAATTCATGGGACTGACTAGGCATCTTAACTGTAGATTTTGAAATGTGTTTACCTCAATCATTGGAGTATAATAGGCAACAATGGAGTGATTTGTTAAAGCATAATGTTATACAGCATCTTKACACTGTGGCTTGGTGCTCTGGAGTTTGATCCATAGGTATTACATAGAATGAAAGCTTGATTTTTTCCTTAAATTCCTGACAACTTCTTCTGAGTTTTATAGTTATTCATGAAACCACTKCAGTTACATGGATAGTAATGCATTTTAGGATCAAATTTTGCAAATCATATTTAAATGAATATTTTTCTAGAGCTGCAGACAGGCACACAGAAGACTGGGAGTCTACCAGCTATGCTGGATGAGGGTTCTCAATTTGCTGTTAGGAAGAATAATACTGACTTCCCAAGTTAAGTACCTACACATGTAGGAACTGTTAATAAGCAATCTCCTTTCAGCACAAAAAAGTTTGTGTGATCAATCCGTCTGATTTTAGGTCAGAGAATGCTTACATCACCTGTCTTTTTGCTTTCTCTTACCTATAATTTATTTCTTGAATAGCGGTTTTCATTCTGATTTCAAGACTAGTATTGACAAAGGAACAYATAAATTTTATACATAAAGCTGGACTGCATTACTCTTAGATTGAGGAGCAATCTACTATTTATAATTTAGTAAAAGCAAAGTCACTATTACAGAACTAAATCAGATGGTATACTAATCATATACAAATCATACTAATATGACATTACTAATAGTAATAACACAGGTTATGAATTCTTCTGTTTTGTTACTTGGAATTAGATCATCACAGAAATAAGACATGAGTGATCYGGATGTCAGCTCTAAATCCATATCTGAGTACATAGTCAGAGATCGGGTCTTGCTCTGGGCTCCATAATAACTTATCTGTGAGCTAGATTTAAATTTGTATGTTTGTTTTTGTCAAGTATTACTCCAAACCGTTGATTTTCCTTAAAAAAAAAACAAAAAACAAAAAACAAAAAGGGAATTGAAATCGTCCCCCCACACAGAGTGCCTTTTTTCTTTTCTTAAATTAAATGCCTGTGGTTAGGTTTGTCTCACTGCCTAATTAAAACCAATGTATAAAAACTCTGTAGCTCTGCTTTGTAAGTAGTAGACCCAATTATAGCCATGCACTGTATTCTGACCTTTATGTTGGTGCCCCATATGTCCTCTTCACTGCTTCTGGGATATGGTAACCAGACTTCTGACACAGGCTGAAATTAGTTGATTGTATTTTCCCTGAAATGCTTTTGCTGCACTGGCTTAGCTCCCAGTTCATTGGGCTGATTTTACAATGTGATTTCACACCAAAGAGCACACGTCACTCGTTGACGTTAGCTTAGGTATTCATGCCTAAATTAAAGAATTCTTGATGGTCCTGCTTCTTTCCTGTGATTCCCTCTGCACAACATCCACTGTATTGAAGTAAAGGACCTCTAAAGATCTTGGAAATTTCAGAATCTCCACCTCCTGTTTCAGCATAGGAGAAGYGAAAAGTGATGGGAGAGGAACGAGGTTTGTTTTCCGGTAGTCTAGATCTACCTGGTGATATTGCAGCAGTTATATTGATTTCTAATGTGCTTCTGCTTTARGTATTTATTGTAGAGAAGGATGCTCTGAAGAGAAAGGACGGTGTGCACACGCTTGGCTAGAGCACACTGCTCTTTTTTGACACAACAATCAACAATCTGGGGAGCTCTGATGAGAGACAAGATGAGGGCTGGTGTTCAGAAAGGTAAAATRTGGCTTAAAACCATCTTTACTCCAGTCTCTGCTTCTGAGGCCGTTGTGCTGGTCACAGAGGCTCTGACCCCTGAAGCATGAGAACTTTACACTAGGTTTGTGATATGCATTTAACTTACATTTCAAACTCTGTAATATCTTGGAAATGTTCTCTTATRTGTTCTATTTTTATTTTTATATTTAGTCTATTTGACTCTTCCTAAGTATGCCTGTCCACATTTGTCATAKCATAAATTTTGGAAATAAATTTTATCAGAGATTGTAGCTAAGGAAAAAATGGCAGCTTTCTGATGAAATGAATTCATATATGATTCATAAAATGAATGTTCAGTTCTTTGACGAAACTGAGCTACCTTCAAAAAATAACATAAACGTGATATATGCTCTAAGTATTGGAAATTATATGAAAATTATTTATCTAGTGTGGRTTTCCATGATTTCAAAACCAAATTTGGCAGAAACTGGCTTAACTAAGTCTAACAAAAAAGACAAAGCATATCCTTAATTTGGTATGGAATTTACAGTCATGATCCTATTTTTGTTCTACATCTACATAAATATGTAGAAATAATTTTTGCTTTCATTTTATTTACACACATGATGACAGAAATTTTATTTGAAGAGAATTGCTATGATTTATTATTGATTTTGAATCAGAATAGTTTTGCTTATCAGTCTGAAAATCTTACATTTAGCTAGTTCACTGAATTATACGTTGCTATGCRATGAATATCATGACTGTGGTTGTTAATACCCTTCTATCTGCAAGGGATCTRCTACTTTATATTTAATAATGAAAGCAGGAATTTACTCCTGAAGAAAAATACGTCATTATGACACATCCAAACTGCTCAACCATACTGTGCTATTATAGCCATTGTTTGAGAGCCAATATAAACAGAATAAAAGGATAAAATGACAGTTTTAGCTAGATATATACATTAAGACATTCTTTTGTCTTGGTAGAAACCCATGTAATAAAAGCTAATTGTAAATATTTTAACATCCTTGATAAAAATGTATTCACAACATGGAGTTTTATTGAATTGTAGGCACTGATTTTAAGAAAAGAGTGTGGAATTCACTACTTTAGATTATTCAAGCCCTAGTTATCTCATCCTAAAAAAGAAAATCTGCATTACAGTGTCAATTATTTTCAATCAGACTAAAAGTCATTACAAAAGGGAATACAAATGTAAATCATACAATACAAGAAGATTAAGCAGACTAAACACAAGGAGGGAGTGTTATTGAAGACGACCCTTTATGAAACCCATTTGAATTAGTATGACCTGCTATACAGCAGAATCTTCCTACAGATAATGATGTAGGAGGAGGAGTACTATAAGCAGAAGATGGGAAGGCACCAGAAAGGTTTGCAAGTAACTCCTTTGATAAATATCTCAAATAATTTTGTTCTTTCTCATGCATGCAAATGCCTGAACAGCCCCAGGAGCCTTAACTGCTTTTATAGGGGCAAGCTGAAAAACACTTGAATGAACGTATTTTGCTCAATTGGTTAAACCAATACACAGCTTTACATACAAATGTGTATCCCACATTTCTCTGTTATGTTTCAATGATCTCTTATGACATGATAATCATTTCTACATCAGAAATGGATKATGATTTGTATTATACTTGAAATGCATTTCTTACATGTATCTCTCTCTTTTAAACTCAAGTTTGGGAAAAAAATTCTTTTAAAAATTGCTAATATAATAGAAAACTTTGAAGTAACCCCCTGCACCCWCTACTCAGCCACAGATCGACTCCAAATATCAATACAGAGGATGAAAATATATTTAGGCTTCCTGTGTTGATATAGCAAAAGGAACAACAATTTTATTGCTTTCTTTAATTTCTGACACATTATTTCTTCTATTCCTTAATGAGAATCTTTATTCTATTGGGTTTGTTTGTTTGTTTGTTTGCTTTTTTTTCTTTTTTACCTCATTCTCTTCCCCTTTCTTCTCTAACTCTGGGACTAGGTTGTTACCTTCTTTGTGTTTCCCCACAGCTGTAACTTCTAAAACAGAATCTTCTGGACAGGCGTTTTTCTCTTGCTGTGCAATGACTCCTAAGGGTATGGTTATGCCCCTCGTRGGAATATCCCTGATGATGTTTTTGTTTATACTTGAAGGTTACCATTTTTGCTTTTATGCTTTTTTTTCACTCTAGGAGTGAAAAAAAATAGCACCAGTGACAGCAGCAACAACAATAACAAGATTTTTCTTTCAAAACATAACCAGAAAAAGAGATAGTCCTGGCAAYGTTTTATATAATGTTTTGTGAATCATGCAATAAATTGATGATAAAGGTAAAAATATCTGTTTCAGCCTGAGGGTTTCAGATCCATATCTCACCATGACCATTTGCTATAGGCTAATTATCTGACAAAGCTGCATCACTGTGCAAATCAAAGTGTATGATTCATGAGATCAGGAAAAAAAGAACAAAGTAGAAGCACAGCTATAGCCTGGTTATTATGAATAACTTAGGAAGAATGCAAAGCAGCTTCTAAGCCCAAAGTGTGCAATTTCCCAAGCCAGCTTTTTGCTGGAATCAGAAAACTAGTCATTGCATCTTTGCCTTCCCTGCCTGTGCCAAAGCTGTGAAAAGCTGGGCTCACTTTTGCTGCCAGCTCCAAAGAGAGAAGCTGGGACAGCAGTTACTGCTACCAAGAGAGGAGACCTTCCCCCCACCCCACCCAGCAGCTGAAGCTGTCCCACTTCTCCTCCTGCCCCTTCCCCCAGTAGTGAGGAGGAGATTATCAGCCTTGCATCGCCACTATATGCTTCCTTCAGCGTTACTGGGCTTCATTCTTGCAGTGGCAAAACTACACTTCATTCACAGCGTCGTGAAGCAGCTTAAGAGGGGGAAGTTGAGAACCCCGGTCCCTGCTTTGATGGCTGTTCATGCCTTTTACGCGGGATAATTGTTGACCATTTCTAAGTAGAAAGGCACTTTCAAAAATGAACTTGCAATCGTTCAGACTGTTTCAAACTGTAAATGTAGACCCAGCTACCAAAGTTTTAAAACAAGCCAAAGAAAACAAGCTTTTCTAGTTTAAGTTGTCATATTTATTGAGAGCACAGGAGACATAATATCAACCCAATGTTGGCTATTTATATACATAACTCTGCATTTATCAGTTTGAGAAGGTAATGTACATTTTCTTAAAAGACTGCACAATCAGAAAACTATTTTCATGCACATATTATATGGATTACTTCACATCATAACTCCTGTCTATCTTTAAAAATAGCCAGTAGAGTGTAGCAAGTATCGTCTAAGTCATTAGACAAATGACATTAGACAAAGACACAAAGACATTTTACATTGCTTTAAAGAACAAACGTGCCAAACAAAGCACTGATAGTTCTTACTGCTAATTTCCCACGTGCAAGTTTGTTGAGTTCCTGTAGGACTGTATTAGTCACATTCAATAACATCATGTCATAACTGAAATGCTAAGGAAACAAAATAGGAAAGTCACCAAACGTGATACATTACAATATTGCCTAGCATGAAACAACAAATCAGAATGTGGAATGACTAGAATCAATTTATCCTTTTATTACACAATGCTTTAAAAGAGCAATTTATTTAAGCGATGTTTTGGGAATATTTTAAATCATTTTTAAAGGATCTGTACGACAGCTTCCTGTATTGTATAGCAAGCTGCTACTACTCAAAAGTTTTGGGGCCAATTCCTGGTTCACACGAGGGAAGTGTTACCAGTATCATAAAATAGATGCAAGCATATGTTATGAAGTTAATGTTAAGATAGAAACAGATTGGGCTGACAACATCCTGGAGACTGCATTAATGAGTCATTTGCATAAAGTCACTTCAGTGAAGAACTTTATATTCAGTTAACTAATTTTCTCAAACAATAAAGAGTTAGTTTCAAACACTAGGAAAAAAAAAAAGATGCTTTAGAGAACTGATTGCAAAAGAGCTGTCCTGTGTATGGTAGCATAACAAGTTCTTTCTGCTACTACTCTTGTTTTTTCTCTATATCATCTCCATTCTCTACCCCAGCAGTTTTCTACTTCTCTTTTGTTCAGAAAAGGCTAGACAAAGTCCTGCCCTTGGAAAAGATCTTGTCTCTCAGTTTTAGGGACTGCCTAACTGAGGCACCTTTTACAACAAAATATGTATGTGAGTGTTAAAATATAATTTTTCTAGTTTTTCCTAACTTGACAACCAGGATCTCATCAGGCAAAATTTTCTTTCATATTTTTTATAATTACTTTTTTATTTATTTTATTTCTCAACTTTCTTTTATCTAGATGTGCCCATACTTAATGAGAAAAATGTCCAAATGAGTTTGTAGTGGCTATGTACCAGTGTTTCCACTTTAAATAAAAAATTTTCTGACATCTTATAATGACTAGGAAAAAAGATATTCTGACAAAATATTTTAGATTTCTTATTCAGATATAAATTGCACATTTGCATTGAACAAAATCATATTTAAAGTAATAAACATACCAAATTGGAATGGTCTTGAATATCCCTATTTCAAAATGTCATAAAGGTATATAGCTTATTGCAAAACAGAGAGCTATCAAAATACAGAAATATCTTCCTATTAGCAAATAATTTTGGCTGACTAAAGCCTGGAAAGCATAAAAAGTAAATAACTAATTAAAATTACTTACAATTTTTATTTGCTAACACTAGTCTGTTAATTGTGGAAATAGGATTATCTTTGTTTACATTTTTAAAGAAAAAATAAATAAGCAATGAAGGAAAGAAAACCACAAGCCTTATGCCTTTTAAAATAAATTTCTTTTCATAATCTTTTCATAATTCAGGTTTTTTCTGTAATTCATAAGCATCAACCAGAGTGCTAGTGAGGAAAAGACTCTCCAGTGAAGCAGCTTCATCATTTTGTTATTGAGAATTTAAACTGGTCACAAAAGAAAACTTCTCTTTAGAGCTCCAAGCCAAGATCCAGCAGAGAACAATAATTGAAACAAAACTGGAGGGTTTACCAGGAAGAAGTGGACCTAAAATGAAAGAGTACTGAAAAATATGTACAACACTCAGAAGAAAAAGTGTACCAATGCTATTCTTGAGGG
Organism: Rhea americana; assembly: GCF_003343005.1. Classification (NCBI taxonomy): domain Eukaryota; kingdom Metazoa; phylum Chordata; class Aves; order Rheiformes; family Rheidae; genus Rhea; species Rhea americana. Next base: position 2,006,636 of record NW_028185038.1, on the reverse strand, counting down.
AAGACTCAGGAAAAGATCAAACTCAGAAGTCAAACACATATGTCTTTGACTCATTTGCAGGGAATGAAAGATGAAATATAAATTAAAAGTAATTCATCAGATTTTTAACACTGGAAACTCCAAGGCAGGACAAATGTTTCCTACCCAGATTCCTTATGAAAAATTATTGCTGAGACTTGTGATTAATTAACTCACATTCAAATCTCTGCGGTGAATCAGTTTCCGTGTGTTTGCTTAAGTACCTTTCTCCAGGCCAAAAGGAATGCAATTATGAAAAAGAAGAACATTAAGCCTTTTTAAAGTGATACGTTAGATCTGCTTGTAGGTACTTAGGAGTTTTCTAGTCTGAGATCAAGTTTTTGCTTCAGACTGCCATGACTGCGGGTTACATCATATACCTAGCAGCAGGACCCTGCCAGCGGACAGGTTGCTAAATAATTCAAATTTCCAAAGTAGAAGGAGAAAACTGGTAATGGTTCCAGTTGGTTTCTAGCTGCTTTCCTTGCTTTTCCTTGCCTTTTTGAGAAGTCTGGTCACCATCTTTAAAAGAATAATTCCTTTATTTAGCCAGTGCCTTGTTACTTCTGTATTTTGACTTCTTCAAATTCACTATTCATGTTCTTAGACTTCACTTAAATTGGATGCTTTTCATCTTGATATGAGTATTAAATCTAGTGAAACAATTGTTTAAAATTAAACAACCTTTTAGTGTGAAATATGAACAATTTTTCTTTTTCCAGTACAATGGTACATATTTGAATTCCCACAAATAGCAAATATCTAGAATTGAATGACACTTAGAGGCCATCATTGTTATGATTTAAATGAAATTACATACCTATATACAAGACAGAATTGTGAACTCCTAGCCTTAAGGTTAGGAGTTTCGTTTCTGGAAGTATATCTAGGAAGCTTTGGGAGGATTGACAATATAGATAAAAAAAGCATAGGAAAAAATGCATTTAAAGCTCTTTAAGCCAGTAATTATTTGAACAAGCTTCCAAGGTTTACAATAAATTCTCTATTGCTTCAGAATTTTAAAATAAAATTGGCAGGCCTGACACAAGACATAGAGAGGAACCGCACTCTTACTGAAGTTAATTAGAAAGTTTCCTTTTATTATTATTATTATTTTTTTTGATGGGGAGGGGTTTTCACTTAAGGATGTAAAGAGAAACTGTTGAATGATATTATTCTGATATGAAGGCTGTTGAAAACATCTATTTGGATTTTGGGACTTGACCTTGCATTTCAGCATCTACAATATGTTCCTCTGCCAGCCTATCATCAGCTATCTCTGAACTGTTTGTGACAGACTCTGTAGAATAATGCAGACATGCCCCTCGTATGGCACTTATGTTTTATAACAAAGACACAAGTGTAGGGGGAAGGAAAAAAAAAAGGAAAAAAAAATGCATATTTCATGAAATCCAGCTAAGAAATGCAGAGAATCTATTTTCAGTTCTGGTCCTTCCCTATTCCATGTCAATTGTTATTTAAAACAATAAATTATTAGGAAATGGTCATTTCCTGACCATAACTGTTGTGAGATGGCAAGTCCAAGATACTGCAGAAAGTAAAGGTTCCTTCCCACAAAGACAGTTAAATCCATGATTGAACCTCACCATCAGATTTTGTAGTCATTTTGCATTCTTTTGTACTGAAAAGCCATATCAGAGCTTTGGGATGTGACCAACTAATCCACTTAATACTTATTTAATTATCTCGGCACTCTATTTTATAATTCTCCATGAACTACTTAGATATGAACTGATACACTCTCATCACAGAGCTTAGAATAGCACCTGCACAAAATTTAATCAAGGAGAAAATTAAAGTAAAACAATATAGGAAAAATGATGTTAGCTATATGTTAGCAATTTTGCTCATTTACAGTTATTCATAGAATGGATATGAACAACATTTTACATCTAAAGTTCATAATTTCATTATAAATTCAAATGAAATAAAGGCTCTTAAATAATAAKTGAAATCTCATGCATAATTGCAAATGAAAGGTGTGGGAAATCATAATGGTAGTCTTTTTCTAGGCCACAATGTATTACAAAGCAAAGATATATTTACTTGGAAATATATATTACCTTCGGAATCTTGGCCTGCTATAGTTAAAGACGTAGGGTTATTGGTGAACCCTACAAGAGCACTACAGGGGTGATACTGGTTAACCCTGGTGCTTAGCAAGCAGACTCAATTCCGACATGGCAGTGGGGGTAAAGCTGCAGTGGGGTGAAGTTGGGGAGGTGTTGAGCGTTTCATCACAGCTTCAGCAGCAAGCGCTGAATTGACATTAAATTATGTACACTGTCTCCTGGAGACCCACGTGAAAACATGACCAAGTGCAGTCATAGCAAGTAAGAAAGATTTCAAGATGTGTTATAACAATTACTATTTCATCAAAACAAATTATGTGTTGCCACAGTGTTTGTAACACATCTGTGTCTCTAACAGTAAATTATTTTTCTGTGTCTACCTGAAAAATCATAAGTAATTGTCTCATTCAGAGTCAGTCTTTTCCCCCTATTTTATCTCAGTGACTCACTCAGACCTGTGATGAGAATGCAGAGATATGTCCATGTTTTTTTATATTTTATATTTTATGTTTTTTATGTTTTACCTTGACTGTGTAATCAAAGTTGACATTTTTGGCACCACTTTGGACATAAAATAGAGTAYTTCCACTTGTAAACTATTATAATGTATTGTTAAAATATAAAAGGTTCTGAATAATTGCATGATTTGAATCTGACTTATCTTGCTTTATCTCTATTTACTTGGAGTTATGTGATGTTAACCTGCAATATGCAACTTCAGAATCTATTCTTRTACCTTCTTGTCCTCCAGTTTTCTTACAAGAGCCACAGAATTATTAGATTCAGCTCCCTGTTTGTGTATTTTCAAGAAACACACTAGTAAGTATTTGGTACATATTTTAAATTCTTTAAAACTCATATTTACTGATTTTTCTCTCATGGTTAGCTTTTTCACACTCAATAGTAATTCTTTTTCACCCAAAGGGACAAATTCATTCAAATTCATTTTGCCCTCAGACTGTGTTTTGTCATAGCCATGCGCAACTATAAGTGAAACTAAGCTCTTCACTGCACTTTAAGGTTAATGTTCATCATACTGTTTCATAGGTCCTACAGTTAAGACACCATTTTCACCGATAGCTACCAGAACACTGCATATAAACAGTAACCCACTTCTACAGACATACTTCCCATGTTTTATAACTCTTCCATTCATTGCGTTGATCAAAATCTTGATACTATGAATATTATCAAACTTCTATTTCCAAGGTTTCTCTCATTTCAATCAATTTATTATAGAAACATATCCTGAATTCCAAACTATTGGGATAGGTATAACTTTTTATGCATTTGAGATCAACTACTAATTCTTGGAATACCCATCTTTTACAGAAGAACTGGACAAACAACAGACCATTTTGATGACTGAACTTTGTCAGTCTTACAATACAGGACTAATGTCTTTAGAGCAGTCCTTTTTAACACTAATAGCATTCAATAGAAAGCCCATTTTTCTTGGAGGTCACTAAATTTAGAGACTACCCAACATACTGGGTGTTGCAGTGAGTGACCTAATTTTAAACAAACTTGAATTTTAGAATATTTTAGAATATTTACCAGATTCTATATTTTTCAAAGTTCAACTGATTTTCCTCTTAGTTATCCTTCCTAGTTATCCTTCAGTGAAGAAACAGTTCATCACAACAAGGTGCTCAAAGATGAAATGTTGTTTTCCGAGCACAAATGACTATATGTTGAAAGAAATAGTTGTAGGAATCTATTAATGGCAAGGACTTGTCTGAATCTCCAAAACAAAACAAAAAAGTTTCATATACTCTACTATATTGAAAGAAATCCTGTTTCACTTGTTTGAAACAATTAGAAACAAAGTGTCTATATTGATTGCTTGAGATTGATGCAATACTTCAAGCTTCTTATGCACATATTTGAATGAGTATATGTGTGAGATTCCTAGCTATAAGTATTCTTCCTCCATCTTTTACTGCCAAAAGAAGTTTATAGCTTGATAAACGTAATTGATAYGGAACTTAGTTTGCTTGAGTACCTTTTCATCTGTGAGAAGTGATTTTTGCTTGCTAACTGATTTTTTTTAATATTAGTGTATATTTGAATTGTACCACATTTTACTGCTAAAATCAATACCAACAAAATGGTTCAGGGTGACAGAAAAAGCATTTCCATTCAGAGGTGTTACTTTATTAAAATTAACTCAATTTCATCTCTATGTCTAAAGTGGAATATAAGACAAATAAAACTAATATATTATTCTCTCCCTTGGAAAAGAGTCAATGGCCAAATCATGATGGCAGATGCAATCTCTTTAACAGGCTATCAAGCAACAACAGCTGTTATTAGTCTCATCTGTCTTATCTCTATGAGCGTTTGGCTGTGACATAATTAAGTTTCAGTTTCAATTTCCAGAATATGCAGCAATTCTAGAAAACAAGAAGCACAATCCTGAGTTCGACATTTTGTTGTGATTAAGTCTATTATGATCACAGCTGCACTAACAAGGCTGCGTTTTGCTTTTATTTTTGCTTTGGCCAACACCGATTTGTTGTCAATTTGGTTTTGAGATGGAAATTATTTAGATCTGTGTCCAGTTTTATCTAAACCACTGAAATCTGAGAATTCTGGAGAAAGACCAGATTGGAATTAGTAATGAACCACATCAAAATACATCTATTATTGACTGGAATTTGTAATGAACTACATCAATATACATCTATTAATCAAAACTGAAAATGTTAGCGGGAACATACCAAAACAGAGGTTTTTGGATTTAGAATGTAATTTTCTGGTCAAAAAAAGTGAGAATGGTAGATAGAGCCTAAACCCTTAACTGTTCTGCAGTTTCAGCTTAGAGCAGAGGCTTACCTGTGGCTTTTCTTAATTAACTCGATCAATTTATATCCATTTTGGAAGAACTGAAAAGTCTTAGTTTATACAAATACTGAATAAATCACAAACCTCAATATTTTTTTCCAAAGTATATTTTCATGTTCTAATCAGCCCAGTCAAGTTAAAATATTTTAATTCTGACCTACTTTTAACTAAGACAAATCTGCAATATTCCAAAACGCGGCAGGTGAACTTTGCTTGGATATTTCTAGCATACCRTACAGCAGATGGACAGCTAATGTGTTCTTATTGGCCTCAAAATTACCTTTCAAAGAGAAACAATAAATTCATAGATCATTTGACCTGAATATTGTCATGTCTAAGACTTTTTTTTTTTTTTTTTTTTTTTAAAAAATAAGAAAGCATTACTTACTTTGTTGTAACAAATTGACAGAAAGGAGGGAACATTTTTCTTGATATCTGCCTAGATATTTTTTTAATATCTGCAGCAGCTTGCAACTTGGAACTATTAGTTTTTGATACTATTAAATATACTTTTTTGTCCAAAAGAAATAGAAATAGTAGTTTATCATACAGCAACATTTTCAGCTCAGACATTTGGATCTCTCGGGTTAGTTTCCTGCTTTTGCACGAAAACCCTGATGCTATAGGCCTTTGTGCAGTGTGCAAGACTGTTGCACTCTAGCGCAAGTGAGAGYGGAAGCTATGCCTGGGCACAAAGAAGATACTAAGCTTCACTCTTTGCACTCATAAGAAAGAAATTTGGTTGTATTTGGCTGGACGCTGACTTTACTCAGATATGCTGAGAATATAAAAAGAGCTTGACAGTGTGGAAAAAAAATGTTAAGTTCTTCCCTCACCATGCTAACGAGGCATAATCCTAATACATATTCCCTTTGCTGGGGAATAGGTAGGGAGTATTCAGGATGGYTTCTCAGTAGCTTTCAAGTTACAGTTGTAGATTTCTCCACCCCATTTTTCACCTTCTGGTTATACAGGGATCCTTGCCYCACTCAGGGAGGATCGGGCTAAGAGCTAATGCCAGATGTCAGCCCTCCACTAAGAACGAAATACTTAAACATTGGCTTGGGTGGAATAGTCTGAGTTTAACCCTTTGTTGTCACCACAAGAAGGATCATTTTGAGATTTGAACTAACTTGGTTGGTTCTAGATTCTTTTTATAAATTCTACGTGCCATTTGAAGCTTAGACTTTCAGCATAGGATTTTTTGTTTTTGTTAAAGTCTTTCATCTGTTGGAGAATGGAAATCAATAGTACAGAATGGACTGGAGACTAATCTTACAACGAAATATAGAGTTTTTTGAGAGGCCAAGCAAATCAGAGAACACGATCCATGAAGAAATTTTCAAAGTAATTATCTGAGACTGAAGATACTTCAATAAAAATAAGAACATCTCCACCCACCCAGATGTTTAACTAGAAGGTTTCATTAGAATAAATTTCTAATTAGCAATTAGAATTCTTGATTTGAACAGTTCTTATTACTGAGATCATTTGAATTGAATCCTCAAGCTATACCTATCTTTGATAAATTTTAGAGACTTTCAACAAAATCCTACTGAGAGCACCAAAGTACTACCCAGTTTTGAAAATCCTACCCATCTCTTACATTTGTTTTATACACATATATTCCTATATGCCTCTCCATTGTTTATCACTTATCTTGTATGTGTAATTTTTTATTTTTGTGCCTCTTTCAATCTCACTATGCATCAAGTGCAAACACTTACAGATTGCCATACTTGTGTGAATAACATTGGGCTGAATTAATTAAGACTAGGCACTAAAAGTAAGTGTAGTTCACTATGCAAAGTGAAGAAAGGACAGTAGGTAGAGTGAGACAAATCTGCTAAGGGTCATCCCTTTCTTGCCAGTTCAGTAGCTGCATTATTTCTTAAAATGTATATGAAATTGTATCTAATTTGTTTTATGTGGACATTCCAAAAGAGTGAATTAAAAAGCAAATTTGCTAAGAAACTAATGGTTTGGCCTAGTACTGAGAAATTATTGCTATGTTCAGAATATTAARGAAAAATGTCTGGTATTTTCCTGAGTGAAATTTATGAATGCTATATTAAGGCTAATATTCTGTGCATAAGAGAGAGGCTGGGTGCCATCTAAAAAGAACTGCTTGATGATTCTGCTTTTGAATTAAATAGGAAAACTCATATTTCCTTCAGTGTGGGTCAGGCAGCAGCAAGTGATTCCTCAAAGCATTTGACATATGCAAATATAAACAAAGACCTATTGTATGAATTATTTATTTGTTTATAGTACCAGACAATAGATGAGGAAAGTAAGRGAAGGATCACGTATCTCAGAGAAGGAAAGGGAACTTAAAAAAATAAAATCACTTGTATGGGCTCTGAAGTTCTGGCTCCAGTTTCTGACTCAAAATGCTCAGAACAGAACTCTCTTCAACTCACTTAAGMAATCTAATAATTAGATTCCCCTAAATCAAGTGACTGAGATAGGCACTTARCAAAAAACCCTTCTCCTATCCAAAGCTATGTGTCTGAGACGGGTGAAAGAATTGCATTCCAGTTTCTTTAATTTTGGAGAGACTATCTGACTAATGGAATGAAGGAATCAGTCACTAATTGTATGGCACTGAAGATTAATTGTGATTTTAGACTATGATGATTTATATGTATACACACACACACACACACACACACACACACACACACACACACACATATACACATATATATACATAGGTCCACTTCTGCATATAAAATAATCTCAATGGAAGAATTTTAGCCCCCACCCCATAAAACCCCATAGTCAAATCTTGTAATATTATAAGTCTAAAAAACATTTGAAATATATATTTCAAACACAACATAAACCATATGTTCATTAAAGTATTACAGTTAATTTAAATAAATTTTGAAAACATTTTTATGAGAAAAATTATGATGTAAATCTTAGSGAAAATAAAGATATAAGTTGTGCAACAAGAGAATAAAACATAATCAGTGTTGATAAATCACAGCAAAAGGGCATAGCTGAAGCAGCAATTTTTAAAGATCCRAGCAAAAATTCTATAGCACAACTCCAATATATTACTTTGGTTTAAACATTTGATAAATAACTGGAAGATTTATATGAATTTTATGGTGTCACTTGAGCATCACTTTTCTAGAAATAACACATTAGAGCCTCTAATGGGAGAGTTTAATGTAGAAATGGTATTTCCACAGAGTTGCTTGAGCAATATTTGTTTAAATTAATTGATCATTATGGTCTTCACAGGTCACTTTTTCAAGAATTACTTTTATGCTTTAAAATATCACTTACTGGTACTTTGTTATCTGGTCATAGCCTCATATGTCATGTTATTCTAGCACATGACACAGCATGTAGTTAACAAGAACTTATTTTTCTTATGAGTCAGTGGTATGGGAAGGACCTTCGGGTCCACCAGCTGGACTTCTTTCACTGTGGGTGGTGGAGCAGAGTGAGGTCCCTGGTGGGAGCCATTATATAGGGAAGTGAGAAGATTTCAGTGAGAATGAATCTTTGCCTCTCTTACAAACTGGATGACGAAAAGTGACTTCTCAGGCTAATTCTTTCTCCCTTTTATGTTTTTCCTCCACAATATTTTGTAATATAAATGTTTTCTCCCATCGTCTTCTCTATATACAGGTATTTACTCCAACAGATAGATGGGCAAGAGGCATGCCCTGTCAGTGCTGGCTACATTTTTCTGACTTTTTTTCTGGTGACCTTTCTTTCCTGTATATTTCTAGATTGTCCTGTCCTAAAAATATTCTTCTTATCTCAGGAAAAAAATATTATTTCAAGAGTCTCCCCTCTGTGCTCAGATTTATTCATATGCTTTGTTTATTTTGCTCCCTAGTGTCCTTTCTCTCTCTCTCCTGGTCAGGCTTCAGTACCTGCCCTAAGGTTTTCTATCTCCGTTAGATTCCTTTCTTATTCTTCATCCTTAAGCCTGTCATCTTTTCACCTTTTCTTTCCACTCTAATTCTTTATCCTACCAGTTCCTTTTCTGCCTCACACTGCTCCTTGTTGCAGTCATCCCTGCTCCCCATCTTATGTCCTTCTTCTTCACCAGTGTTCCCCAGTCCACTTGCAAGGAGAGATCCAGTCTCTCCTTAGCTCTTCCCTCAATTCTATCATGATCCCAAGGAGCCCCCCCACTTTAGCCCCCATCTTCTATACTCATTTCCCATCATTGCTCCAAGATCTAGCAACCTTACTCAGTTAGACTCCCCTCTCTTGCAACTTGCTAGTCTCAGACTGCACTTTTTTGTCCCTAGACTGTGCCTGTCTAGTGTCTAATGAGGATGATCTGAATTGGGTGACTCCCTCCTCAGTGCTGTTTGAATGCAGCAGAAGTATCTGCACCACTAGAAGCACAGAAAATACAGGTATTCTCATTTCAATTTCTGCACAGAACCTGAACTCAGACTAGACCAAAACAATAATAGAAATTCTGCTTTTGGCCAGGCTGAACCAGGAGGAACCGAGATGTAGGGAAGGCATGAGAACAAGCYTACTATATGAAGATGCTATGACTGGGATGAATATGCTTATTTCCTGCAGTGATGCTTTGCGTGTCCATGCCGGTCAGGTTGAGGCTCTAGGAGAGTGCATGGTMGATGGGAATGAATGAGAACTGCTAGCTCTTTTAAGGCCTTTAGWTTAGCTATATTTAAGAAAGATTTTTATGAGGAGGGCAGGTTCTTGACACAAATACCACTCCTTGACAAATTTTGTTTTCTTGCTACAGATTATATTGTCACAGGCATTGTCATAGGAGAAGTTCACCAGCCCATTTTTCAATCTGAGGGGAAATATATGTGTGTACATATATATATATATATATATATGTATGTATACACACACACATATATATACACACACACATAAGCAGCTCTCTGTCTTTCTCAGAAATGGCTAAGCTGTTGTCAGAGAAATTCAGATAGGGCAGATAACCTGTTACAARGAAAATAAAAAGTGTTTGAATGCATTGCATAATAAGTGAGGCTGGTATTGTTCCTAGAATAACTTTTTACAGAAAATATTATTGTTCTTGAATATTCACTCCACCACACYGGAAGCTGAAAGAGATTGTTTATTTACAAAATGATACGCAGGRCTGACAAAAGCAGCATTATCTAATGGCACCTTAAAGTGAAAGAATCTCAGACATTAATTCTGTGGCCAGCAACACAGGGTGATGTTGGAATGATACCATTTGTGATTCCACCTACATTCCATATAAAGATTTTGAGGAAATGTTAAAGATACTGTGTCACTAGTAATACTTGAGTCATCTGCTTTTTCAAATATTTTTTAATATGTGCTAATTCTGTAGATGCCTGAATCTTAGGTTCAATAAGAAAGCGTTTTGTTCAGTTTCCTTTAGAAATACATTTAAAAATAAAACAGTATGGATTTTCATGCATGCATGTTTAGTATTWTGTGAGAGTTTTCCAGCTAACCATCTACATTATCTTAGTGATTATACTGACATAAGGGGAAGCTTAGATTCAACAGAAATTTTCAGATCATATTAAAATTAATTCTTCAGGCTATTTTTCAGTGTTTCTAGACTTATAATTCAGCAGGTAATATGTTTAAAAATGAAATTAAGAACTCATACCTAAGCACACCAGTGCAAAGCAGTAGAAAGTTAAAAAGATGCCTAGGAAGACCACTTCCATGTATTTGTGATTGCAGTTGCCTGAAGAGAAAGGTATTTTCTGACCCACATTCAAAAACATTGGATTTTTTTTCCTTTCAGATACTTTCAGAACATGTGAAAATCTCAGTACAAATTGGCTTCAGCGACAGAATAAGAGATGACTTCAACTCAGYTGGCTGTATAAAAACAACCTTAAACACTCTGCTTATGCCATGTCATGGTTTTCAAGAGAATAGGATGCTTTTAAAGCTTAAATTTGGTCTACTAGACCTCTAGGAATGATTGATAGTGTGTTCAGTTAAACATATAAGAAGATGCCAGTTGACCCTGAATACACAATCTTTCATAAGCCAATTAGAGTTGTACCAGAAGTTATAAGTCCAAAAGCTTTGCAAAACTCAAAATACGTCTTCACATGTGCACTGCTCTTCTTCGGTAATTCTTATTTCATCCTGCTGCCTTGTTTATTCAACACACGCTTCCTTATTCCAAAAGCCAATAAGAAAAACAAGAGTGAGAACAACAACTTTTATGTGTGATAGATCAGGGAGCTTATCACCTTCTCATTTAAGCTTCCAACAGATTGGCTAAAAGACTGGGAAGCCTTATGGATACAGTTTCCACAGGTATAGAGGATTTTTGACTGGTAGTCAGTGGGACTTCTCTGGTTCAYGAGGAACAACTGGGCAGCTCATTCACTACCTACCTGTCAGTCTACTTGTGGACCTTCTTATTCTCCCTACTTCTTGGCTCATGCTAGCAGCGACATGGCAAGAAGGAGGCAATCTGGGCAACCCCTATGAATGGAAACTCTGCAGGCTGAGAGGATGGAGGGAACTAATAGTGTTTCCTGAACAGAGGGATTCAATCTCAGCCAAAAGCTTGACCCATGATGCAAGTCTCCTGGGAGAGATAGAAATAGATTGATTTTCTAAGCTAGTGAGAAGATGACTTCACTGAGTAGTCTGAAACCAGGTTAGTCTTGCACTCTTGCTGATGTGGAGCAGAACCTGCCCTGTACTACTTTAGTTTATGTGGTTTCTGGACTGAAGCAGACTGAAAAAGAAACTTGGCTCTCCTTACGTATTTGCAGAATCATATCAGCAGAATCACAGGATCACAGGCTTTAGGCTTATGAAATGTATGATCAAAATACTATATAAAGTAGTCCATGGCTTAGTGTGCTGTGCCAGACTAAAAACTCCTTTTGTCATATATTCATCTCTCAAAACTGAAATAAGGGTTATACTTTAAAAAACAAAAAGCACAGATCCCTCAACAAAAAACAAAATATTTCCACTAGAATTTAAATTTATACAGAGGCTGTTAGCCTGGAGGGATCAAAATAAAGACCTTTAGCATTAAAACTGTCACCTTTTGCTTTCTGACGTAAATGAGTAATCGTTCTAGTCCGAGCTACAAGCTATAATAATTATGAGGATCAGCTCTTAAGTATAATCATATTCCCAATCCCTGTATATTGCATAAGTACTTCATTTATTTCACACTCCAGTTGCTTGAGAGTGGGTGTCTGTGAGATACACAGGAACCAGGTAATTTGTCACATTCATCTACAAAGATTTTGCTGCTTCATGTCAATCAGTTAATAGCAGGATCAAATATTTTCAGCTAGTTATAAATTCTTTCTCCAGTGAAATTTAAATTTATCATTGTGTCTTTGCAAAGTTTTATTGTTATATGGGGTTCTGTTTGTGGAAAAAACTGCTCTACCAGATCATAATAGCAGTATTTAATGAACATATATTTCTTAAAATAAAATTTCTATTAATTACTGTCTTTCAAAAATAGCATTCCTAACTTGGAAAGCCTACTGGATATTTGCAAGTGTTTCATTTTGCTTTAAATTTTTGGTATCCATGCAATAGTATTAAAGCTGCAAAACTTCAAAAGAAAAAGTTTTATAGTAAGCTTGGTTTTCAAAATTTCTTTAACTTATTTTTTCAAGATTGCTGCAGTTTGAATGTTAGGCTGCTATTGTTGTCACAGTTAAAGAATAGCAGCTGAATACCCAGCACTGACAGAAGCAGCTATTTTTTTAAGTACTCTTTTGTCTACTGTTCAGAAGAGCCTTGAATTAGTCAGTGTTATATAACCATGTCTCTCCCTGACATTGATGTTTGAGAGCTTTGGTTACCATTATGTTGAATTTGGTGGAAACTGAGATGGACAAAACCCAACAAAATCAAGCTATGACTATAATATCTCAATCGTGACTCACACAAGTTTCTCAGATGGGGTAGGAATGCAGTAAAACAAGAATGTATTTTAGTATAGGCCACCAGACCTGAAATCTTAGAGAAGTAGTAGAAGAACAAGATAAGTTGACATATAAAATGGAAGCATTTCAAAGTATGAATTCTTAGACTTTTAAAAAATATATATTTTCTCTATTTCTCAAAATATAGAAATAAGTGGTATTCTCTAGAAATCAGAGCCAGTATTTTGAAGATAAATTTTTCTTGGGTTCTTTTTCACACAGAAAGGCAAATTTATTGCAAGCTGAATGAAAATCAGCTAATCTGAGAAGGAAACTGTGACTTCAAGAATCACAGTCTTACTTTCTGCTAACCATAGAAGTCATCTGTGCTGCTACTTCTGCTGCTGGTTTCAGATTATTCTGTGTTATTTTGCTGTATTTGTGCCATTCTTGGTGAATAAGCTGGTAGCCAAGGTAGGGAAATATTTTAAGGAATTCCATCTATTTCCTTAACCTTCCTATTTATTACTATTCACCTTTTTGGGATAGGGAATAGCTGAGAGATTGAATGTGCAGTCTCTTATGTGGCAAATCACTTGTGCATAAACACAAGAGGAGTATGTGTACTCTGTTATTCCTCTGAGTGTTCAGCAAGATGCTCAATGCAATCCTGTGTAATTTAGGGCAAATTACCTAACCYATCAGTAAACTTAGACAAGCTGCTGATATCTTGCAAATCTGTCAGCTTTTTTCAGGCTTCCTTATCTTCTTCAAAGCTATTTCTCTGTCTTCGGTCAGGACTGGCATACTCTATTAAAAGTTAGGGATCTCTCAGTCTAAATGTAAGAGGTCATAGTTTTGGAGGCTGTTAAAGCATAAGAGATGTCAAGTCATCATTTCATTTGATATCTTGTAAAACACACGCCATACCAGTTTCTTGAATTAGTTCTTCTTTGAGCTGATTTTGGGGAAATAATTTCATCTGAATTAGAACACTTCTATGGAGGGAGAATCAGCCTTAAACCTACTAAATGCTTTTGAATTCAATATGGCCTGTGAAGGACAATACAKAGCAAGATCAAAGTCTATGGGAACAATGCATCAGTCCTGACTCATGCAAGTCACTCTGTAGGGGAGATGATTGCAGTAAAATAGTCTCACAGCTAATGATTTAACTACACTTTCTGTCAGAATTTGTGTCTGATTTTTGAAAGAAATTTTCCAGCTTCACTCTCCATTGAATGGAATCTGGTTATCACATTTTCCCACAGCCATATTTCTATTTAAAGTGTAAGTACAAACAGCTTACGATCAAATGAATCCTCCACCTTCTTTTGTAAATATTAAGCAGATTGAACTCCTTAGGGATAGTCACAAAGGCTGACTTCTTCCTACCAGTATTGTTGCTATGCTCTATGGTAAGAGGGGTGAAAGAACAGCAGAAACTGTAGCAGAAAATTCAAGGCAGTACTTTAAATTTAGATGTAAGATTTATTTTCTTACATTTTAATAAATTTGTAAAATTCTCACTTTTTSTCATGTAGCCGTGTCCTGCTTTAGCTGTGGACTACAAAGACGGGCATCATATTCCAAAACAGAGAGTCTAAATGTTATATGGGTAAGGATCATGTTAGACTTTTCCAGCCATAGGATGTTACTGACAGACATCCCCAAGTTTTTAGAGTTTTCATTCCCAAAAATAGAGTTCTCATTGCAGAAGCATGTTTACACTGTTGTCCCTAGATAAATGATTTCCTTTGTCTGTATTAAAAAAATAAAAATCMCTGACCTACTGACGGACACTAATTGCCTGTCATAATCTTTTCCTTTTCTTCATTTATCACCCCCTTCACTTTTAATTAATAATGCTCTTCTACTYGGACTACAAATAAAGCAAAAAATCACTTCCTCTGGCATCCTAAGGATCCATACATGCTCACTGAGGAATCCGTAATTCCAGTTGTACATTGAAACCTACATATTAACAGCTTTTAGTCAGTCAACATATGTATAATGTTGATTTTTGCAAGGTCTTCTTGTTAATCAACATATTCAATGTGAAATTAAATGACCTATAGAAGTCAAAACAATTTCATCATCATCATCCCTATCAATCCAATGTGATAGCTTTTCCTGATCAGGTTACAAGCAAGTACAAAAGCATCTCTTTCCTATAAGCTCATACTGATTGTCATTAATTATTTTATCCTCTTTTAATAGGTTATTCATCAAATCCCATATCTCTTGTCCCATAATTTGTCTGGGATCAATGTCAGGATGACAGGCCTATAATTAGTTGTCCCATTTATACTTTTAAAATATTGGCATAACTGTAGCTTCTTTCCAGTCCTCTGGAAACGTTCCAGTACTTCAAGACGTATTGAAAATCATCATAGATGATCAAGAGATCTCTTCAGCTGACTCTTTAAAGCTCTTTGAGGCAAAATGATCTGGACCTGCTGATTTAACAACATTTATCATACCTGTTATTTAGCATTCTTGTTATTTCYCATTAGAATGGAAAGCCTTTTACTACTAAAATCCCGTATAACCACAAATTCTTTTTCCCACAAAACAAGAGAAATATATTCYCTTGTACATATTTATCCCTCTATCCYTTTGCTTCTACTCACCTATTTCTCCTATTTTCATTTTTGAAATTATCTGAATTTATGTAAGTTTAATTTTTCTTTTATATCTTTTACAAACACAGAGACATATTCACTTTGTAAACATATATATACTGAATATAGGCTTCTAGCTTTTGGGGAATTTAGCTAAGCKTCTGAAAATAATCCTTTGGTTTTGCTTTGTTTTGTGAATCATGATTAAATGCCTAATCTGCTGTGTGTTTGAAAAAGCAGATTAGCTTGGTACAGGGAATACACAAGATTCCTGAAATGTGGTTCTTTTTAATAACTCTAAACTAATAATTAAAATGGATTAGACCCTGTTTTCTGCAAGATATAATTTGGTATCACTGTTACAAAAGGTAGATACAAAATTCAAAAGAGATTCAATTATTTGACATAATAAGTAAGTCCATTTGAGTACAGTGACTCTGAATACAAGACATATTAAAAAAGAAAACCCTCTAAATAGTATAAAGGCTAAATTTAATCACAACTTCTTGCTCTTGGTCTTTTTGACTCTTAACTGCTCCATGGTACCACTGTTCTTTTTTTTAAAGGAATTTGGAGATTATAGTTCTATTTAACGGGACATTTAAGAGTGGATTTTTATTCTGTGTTCTATTTTTCTCTGTGCATTAATCAAGCTTAAAAAAAAATCCTACGCCAGAATTGTTTTACATAGTTTCAGAAACCTCTGAGAGATGACTCAGGTAGCTAGAAGGTCTTAAATTGTGTGAAAGAGAATACAAAGTCATTACCAGTGAAATCAACGGATGACAGAAATATTGCTGGTCGTACTGACAACTGTTATACTCAGCAACCAGAATCACTCGCCTTTTAAAACAGCTAAATGAAAAAGCAAACAAACAAGAAATGTAGGAAGACACGGATATCTTTGGAAAATGACTAATCAGAAAGTCCTTTGAACTTCCCAGACTATAGCATCTCAATAAGCAAGAGACTACTGAGTAGAAAGAGGGAGCYTATATCACTGCACTACGCTAGATTAGTGAGGTCATTACCGGGACACTGACTGTGTGAAGCTCTCTAGAGCAAAGATGACAGGCTGGAACAGCTTGAAAAAGGAGATATGAAAGTATTCAAGGTCTTGAGAGCGTGTCTTACAGAGAGTTGCTTTTTGGTTTATTCACGAGGAGTTGAGGCTCTGACTTCGTCATAAACTTAATAAAATTGAAAGGTAACTGTTTAATTTAATTAACCATTGAAATAGTCTATCGAAGGCCACAGCAGATTCTGCCTTACTGGATGTTGTTTTCTCAAGGAAACATGACTTTTGGAAAAGGTGGTATTGTTCAGCTGAAAAAAAAGAATATGTCACAAGTATGAGATGCAGCTGTGCATCTCATAAACTCATAACATCTCATAAACTGGGCAAGATATTAGACTTGCTGATCATACTAATTTCTTCTAACATTAACATCTGTGAATCTGGTGAGGAATTAATACACAAATTACACAGCTAGGGAAGAGTTTTCAAAGATTAAAAGTTTAGAGTAGAGTCCGTAATAATGTTAGAGGACAAATATTAATACAGGTCTGGATCATTGCTGTTAATTAAATTATTATTACTGAATTCAGTGAAATAATAAGATCTCTACAAAGCCAATCATTGGAAAAAAATAGGATTACAAAAGCAGAAGTTAGAGTAACRGAGTAAATAGAATAAAAGTTGCTGAATGGAACAAAGCATAAACTGAATCAGAGATAAAATTGGAAGATATTGTCTGATGGATTGTTTTCAGTATATTAAAACCAGGTGCTGCACTTTGCTTGTCCTCTGACATTGCACATTTGTTTTAGTTTATGCTGTCTATGCAGCTTAATGAGAAATATTGCCTAAGTTGTATATTGGATGTTCCTGCTGACAAGATAATGTCACAATCAATACTAAGGAGCTTGGCTTCATGGGTTCACCTCCAAAGAGCATGTTAATTTCTGGAGCTTTTCCACATTTAAAGTAAGTCAAGATATTAAATTTACACCATGACAGATCTAACTTTATAAGTATTCAGATTGTTTTTCATAAAAAAAATGGAAATCTCATTTTGTTCACATTTTCAGTTCACCTATGCCAGACCCCACCTTCCCAGCTGCTACACTCATATTCAGATACTGCAGAAGTTGGAAGTAAAGAGTTATAACAGGCAGTGGCAGCTTTACTGTTTTACTAATCATTAACTATTTAAATTCCTACATGATAGTAGCAGAAGTTTTCGGAGTGGCAAATATATTTAAATGCATGCATTTTCTATTGTAAAAGGAAAATGAGGCATTGCCTAGAGCTCTGATTCGGAAAAGAGCTCAGTTACGTGATTAGCTTTGAACATGTGAGTAATCTGCTTTCTGTTCCAGAATACAATCACATCAAAAGCGAACTGATGAATTGGGATCAGTGTAGGGACAGTATGAAAGTAATGTCTTAAGACTTTAGAACAGGGGGTGAAATGACATAGAAGCTCCAATATGAAAAGAACAGAGAAGGTCAGCTTTAATATTTATCCTACTAACTCTCTTGGGAAATCTCTGTCAGAGGCTCTGATTTGGCCATGGTAACCCACACTTGTGGCTATTTTACCCCACAATTCTCTACAGAACTCATAAAAACTATCTTTCTTGGTTTCTTCTCAACTGTCAGAAATATAGTAGCTCTAAGGAGGTCAACAGAATTATCGTATTTTCTGAAGACATTAAGGAGGAGATGAATGGTGCAAATAGGTGTATACTAATAACTGAATTAACTTTTATATGGATAACTCAGATGAAGGCAGCTTGTTTTGAATTTGCGCTAGAGGTCTTGTAAGGTCTTCTTCCAGTCTCACGGTCCTTTCACGAACATGGCCAAATAACAGAACTGCAGGTCTGAGAAGATGTTGTAGATTATAAATCCAAGTATGTACAGATTATGCCCAGAATATTTTCAAAATGAATATGTAAATATAAATGTTTCACATGTATGGGGTACAAAAGACTTGTTCAAAACCCGGTTAGTCATTGCTGATCAAGAGTAACCCAGGAAACGGTGAGGACACGGATGACAGTGTCCGTTTTCCCTCTGTGTCATGTACAAGTAACACTGGACAGACTATCTGAACACATGCATCTTGGTGCTTGTCAGAATATCTGAATGTAAAAGTGTGAGTAAATGTAATCCATGAGAGAAAAGGTAGAAAGGTGAATGAAATCAATTTTATTTTAAAACAATATTGCCTTCCCTTCCTTACTCATTGAGGTTTCTACATTAATTTCCTACATTAGATAATGAACAAAACAAAAACTTCAGACWTAGACTCACCAAAAGCTTACAGCTGGATATGCAAATATTTAACCATAAATGCAAGTATGATATTCCTATATCTACTCTCCTGTCTGTGTCTACTCAGCAAATTGTGCATCCATCTGATACTCACTTCTTCAAATCCTTTCAATAGTGATCCCTGAAGAAAACTAAACACAAAACTGTATAGAGAAAAATGAACGCTAGAATAAGGGATTTCCTTCTTCTTTATGTTATCTAGGAGATAATGTTTGTGGAGTATAGACTAGAAGGTTACAAGTATATTTAAATAAAATTCAGTTATGTATAAAATGCATGCCTTTGCCCTGACCTATTTATGAATACACTTCCTGAGAGTTTGTGTTTATTCACACATAATTCCAACGATGTCACTAGAAAAAAACTGTGGAGTAACTCTGTGAGTACTTAGGACTTTAAATTGGACAGACAAACTATTGTACAATCATCAGAAAAGAAATGGGATAAAATATCATCTGAATTAAAGCCTTTAGTAAATTTTGAGTGATTTAGAAGTAATAAGAACAATCAATTGCTCTCAACTGTGGAATTTAAGTGTATTTTCAGCAAGTATAGATTTAAATGACTAATTTGCAATACATACCTATTTTCTCGGCCCTCTTTCTTTAACTGAAACATACACACACACGTATGTGCACGCATACACACACACACACTTACACAGTCTCACACACACACATTCACAGAGCTGTATAGCCCTGAAGCCAAATACAACTAAGACACACAGTTCCTTAGTAAAATTCAAATTAAATTCACAATGTAGGGGACATTTCTACTGTATTTTATACAACTTCTCTCCTTAGTTGTGCCTGTAATAAGGAAATAGTAGTTTTCTTTTCATTGATTTTCAAACAGCTATTCTATAGCCTACCTTTCATTCTAAATTCTGTACTCAGGATTTAGAAAATTAATGTTAGTTCTATTTCAAATGCCTGAATTCATTGCCAATGTGTGACAGTGTCTATTATTTATGTATTGTATATGACAGATCAACCTAGTAGCCAAGCCGTACTTCATCAATAAAACAAAAGCTTCTTAATGGGTGACATTTACAAGTTATTATAGAACAGAACTTGTTCCTGAGTTAGGGAGAAGTCCTGTTTAAACAAAGTTTGAAAAGCCAAGGAGCACATATATGTACATTAGTCCATAAAATGAACAGCCGGTAGCTCATTTAGCCATAAATTCTTCTTCTTCATCCATTCTCTATCACATACCAACATCTAAACAGTATGTAGTATGTCCCTGAGAACTTGTTCCTGACATCCTTAGGGTCTGAACCCCAAGGGGAGAATAATGTAACTGGTGATTCCTGGAGTAGGGATAGCCGTCAGTGAAGGAAGCAAAGAGTAGAAGATAACTTGAAGATGAAGTGTGGATTTTGGTGAAATTTTACTTGCTTTTTGATGAAGGAAGATGGCAAGGAGAGCTACACTACTAGCACAGGAAAAATGAAGAATGTGATGCAGGCATCGAAGCGGCTAGCATGTAGCAACTGTGGATGGATATTCTAGATCCCTCTTCAGCAAACCCAGTTATTTATAACTGAATAACCACTTGATATAATTCTAAGATGAGAAGGTCCCTGAAACCTACACTTAGAAACAGCAATGGACTTCAGAAATGGCTCTGATGATTTGTACTGGAAAGAAGAAATCTCTTTGCTCAAACTGTCAGGTATATGAAAGCATTGGTAAATGTGACCTGGAGCATCAACACACATGCCCTGCCCATGGGCCCAGGAGCCCTATTTCAGCCTTTGGCCTTTGCTACTTTCCCAAGCTTTGCTGGAAGAGTGCTGGTCTGCTGCTCTGCCACAGCAATGTGTATGCCTGGCCATACATATGCAGACCTGACCCATGGCTTGACTTCCTAGCTTGACCACGAACCTTCCTTGTCACCATGGATTTGCCTGGCAATCAAGGGACTATTCCTGACCCTGTTATTGTATCTGATCCAGACTCATGTTCTTGGCTTGACCTCATGGATACCTCATCACCACAAACCTGCCGATGCCCTGGCCTGGAGGCTGCCCTGGATGCCCTCTGGTCTGCCCTGTGTGGGGTATGGGTGGTGGAGCGGGCACTGGCTGTCGAGGACCCTGTCGTGCTGGCTGTGGTGTTGTGGTTGGCTTCTGGCTGCCCACCYCTGAGGGAGCAGCTGGCCCTGGTAGTGCCCTGGTGCTGACCTATGTAATGTCAGTCACGTTCACAGACTTCCATGAGGTGTTTTCAGACAGATAATATATTGTCTAAGTCCCTGAAGAAATCTGAAAAATTATATGCAAATTGTTTTCCAATTTTTCATTGGGCTGGTGCCTATCTTTTGTACTATGCTCTTGTGTTTTTTGCTACTATAAGAGTATTCGGTTCCTGAGAGAACATAACTGCCACTTAGGAACTGAGAAGGCTGATTTTCTTGGGTCCTCGCTTAACTTGAGGTGTTATTGAATAATAGCTTTCACATCCTGACAGGGATCTGAGACTACAAAGCTGTGAGGCAGCCTGGGTAGGAATATTCTCTACCTCTGCTGTGCCTTGCCTGGTTTCTAGACTATGTAGACTGGGATGCTAGTCCCTGTTCCAAGACTTCTTACTGTTCTTATCTATTTGTGATCTCACATAAAATATAGCCACTTTTCACAGAGGAGAGTCTAAATTGAGAAAGAGAAGCTCAGTGTGTTTGTTTAAGCCATGTTAAGGCAGGGTAGATCCAGAGTGAATGACTCTCTTAACAATTATGCTAACTGTTAGACAGTAAAAACAAACAAAAGCTGAGTTGGATCTATTTAGTTAGATACTTACCATCACACACACACACACACACACACACAGACACAGACACACACACACACACAAATATTTTGGTCATGGGTGGGTGGGAGTATCTAATATTTCTTGCTGGCTCCCTCCACAGTTCATTGAGAGGGATAAATTAAATGGCTCTAATTGCCTGTAGAAGCCTTCAGGGCTGCTGGACAGACACTTCATTGTGACATTTTTACACTATGTCATAACTTCTTTTCCTGTTAGTGCTTCCTGCTACAGAAAACAGGTACTTTATGTACCATAAAGTACCACTTGGTTAGGCAAGAGGCAAGTCCAGGAATCTAGATACACTCCTGGATCCTTCCAGGAATGAGGAGAATTAAGAGCTGACTCTTGGATAACTGGAYGCCTCTGCCAAAGGTACCAGTCAAAATAAAGAGGTATTTGTGCCAGACTTGAAGAGTTAGGGACAACGTTCAGGTTWGTCACGTTAGATATGAGCTGATGGMTCACTCTAGGGGATAATTAATGAACCAAAACCTGCARTTCTATTTTAGACTTTGTAGTGATCAGCAAGGATGATACAGACAAGTTGCTTATAAAAAGAAACAAAGAAAAACTTCCCAATGTTTGAATTCATTCTGTTAATTCAAAGTTACAAAATAGACAAAAAAATGCTTTAGCTTTGCTTTGAGATTTTATAAGAGTAAGCTTTAAAAGACAAAGGAAATTATACTGACCAGATAAATGAGCTCAAGATGATCTGCAGATCAGAATCCAGATAATATTTCATATTATTGTAAGTCACAATGGAAATACTCTTTGGAGGTGGCATCCAAGCTCAAAAATAAAATAAAATAAATCACAGAGAAGAACKGTGAATACTCACAACTAATAATCTCCCTACAAAAAGAATATCAGATRTTCTCAGAAAGATATCTCAGACAGGATATTAAAAGTCTAAAAAACACAAGATGCACATAAAAAAAGTTTTTCTAAGAAGAACTGTGACTTGAAAACTGGAAAGCTCAGAAGTCAAGTGAGAAAGGCCGAAAGTGTAACTAGTAAGACTAGATTAATCAGACAAGAAGATTTAAATATATGACAAAACATTCTTTATCAACATGGAAAGGAGAACAGGAACAAAGAAGTAAGTCTCTATATACCAAAGCTTGCATGCAAGGTATAGCTAATGATTGATTTTCCTTCATTTTCCATGAGGATAATGCTGATACAGAGGATAGAATTGAGGACAGAACAATGAGAATGATAATATACAATACTGATGCAAAACTTCAACTTCTTATTAAAAAATCAGGGCCCCTAATGAGATTTCAAATATAGAGGGTTGAAGAATTGATCATGAGACCCTTGAATTTTCTCCCTGTTTCTAAAATGTGTGCATGCTTATGTTTCCAGGCCTTCTACTATGGTGGTTCATTTTGCTTAGGGTGTGGGGAAGTCTCATCCTCTAATGTATRTGTGAATATGTGAAACACAAAATTAAAAGTAAAATAAAAATTGAAATGAAAAACTGTTACAAGTTTTCTTGTCAAAGACTGTCTAGTCCTCTCTGGTTCTAGCCTAGCTACCTATGAAAAGGTTTCTCAGAGCCAAAATAAAATTAACATTTGAAGAGCAACTCCTGGAAAGTGACTCAAACATGGGAAAAATGTGGCTGGCATTTATTTGGAAGCATGTAACTGTAAAATGAAAAGCAGATTTTGTTATTGATACGATTTTCATCATGGTAAAYTACTTATGGCACCTAACAAAAGGTGGTACACCCAAATTCAAAATGCAAACTGRTTGCTCAAACTTGCTCTTCTGGAATTGCAGAAAGAGTATGAGAAATGGTTCAGATAGTATCTTGTGATTCTTAAGAGGAATTTTAACTTGTGTGATAATTCTTCAGTAAAACAAATACTGTGTTAGAGACCTAGACTGTTATTGGTTGGAATTGTTAGTAATACCTACAATCACAGTGGCAGCTAGTAGCGTTGTTAAAATGTCCAGTGCAACACAGGCAAGATTCTCAGATGGAGAATTATTTTATATTTGAAAAGACATTTTTAACTTATGGGGCTGTGTCCGGAGTAGTAGCAACAATTAGTCTTTAATTAATTTGCACAGCCCCTAGTGAGTCCAGTGAGAGAACTAGAAACAGAAGGCAGATATTATAACTTATTTTGCTTCAATTAGTAGACTTTGCATTAGCCAATATGTATTTTTCAATTTTTCATTTTTTTTATTTCTTTACTCAGTATGTCTCCCATGTATGCCACTATTGCAATTTCGTTCAAAACCATTCATAGAACTTCATAGATTCAATTTACACAGAGAATGTCTTCCAGCCTGGTAAATACTCAATCTCTGTAAACCAATTTCTCCCCGCTTGGTTTTGAAGTTCTGACTTGAGATGCTTGGCTGCAGCTCTTGACATCCTGGGAGAGCCAAGAGGAAAATAATTTGCTTTCTCATGTTTAAAAAGTATTAGTTTGTAATAATTTTATCCAATGTTCCCTGTTATCTTTCATTTTGATGCTCTTAATACTATTTTCTCCCAATAGATTAAGACTATTGCTAACCTCTGGCTGGTTTAATCACCTCATAGGTCAAGAACTAAAATTATTCCATGGCATAGACATTAAAGTGTGAAGTAACACGCTATTGACTACATCCATCTGCTATCACAAGCTTGACTACCAAGGACAACTTGAGTTTATTTACTCTACATATAAAAGAGGAAGTCAGTTAGTAAGATGAGACTTAGTGTTTCTGTTCTTTTAAGATTGTTCACTAATTTTCTTTTAATATTCTCCCTACAGAAAGTGTAAAAGAGAAAKAAATTCCAAAATTTCCCTGGATTTTATATTGTACAAAGGGAACTTATTACCTGAGTATCAAAAGTTTCTCTAAAAGTTTGTACTGCAGCCTGGTAACCAGTGTTGAAGCTAAAATATATAAGATAAATGAAGGTAGCATATATAAGATAAATGAAGCAATACTTCTTAATGGTATCAGTGAAAGAGGAAGAAATATGTTCACCTGTGCTCCATATCAGTGTAATAAATCTCTTAGCTTTTATAGTAACATCCTTCACTATTTTATACGTAAGAATGTAAGGATTATATCCTGTTCAGATTTAAAAGAAGGATTCTTTAAATTGTTTGCTCTCCTACTGCCCAGCTCCCTGAACTGAAACAGGTTTTATACTGAACAATAGTTGAGTATACAAAAATCCTGCTTCGGAAATAATTCCTGACTTTTCTACGTAACACATGACCTTTTTCCAGATGCTACAAGCCAAGAGCGCTTATTACCTGCACAGTTCATTGACAAAGGCATCATATTTAAATTGATGTTAAACACAGAATACTTYGCTATCCTTCTGAAAACCCCAAAGCACTAAGCTGTGTAGCAAGAGACATAGCAAAGCTCATTCATTGTTAATTTCGTCAATGGAAATATTTTCTGATTCTTTTTTCTATTTTCTCCTTGACCTCTTTAGTATCATATTATTTTTCTTTGAAACATTTTACTTTTATGAGGCATTTCAAAAAGCTGTTTCTCTTCGTGAAGACSAGGAACAGAGAGTGGACTACATGCCTTTGTGTGGCTAAACATTGTTTTGATTACTCAGTGCTCATACAATTACTAAAATGGAGAAAGAAATGAATAACAAGCAGGYATATTTTATATGACATATTGCATTAGAGGGCAGAGTCACAGCTGGAGTCGATTGTTTTTGCTCTCCTGACCTTAATGGAACTGAGACATTTCACCAACTGAATATCTATCCAAAACAGCCAGCACTGAGGGAAAAGAAATTAAGAAAGGCAAGAAATATACTAGAAAGATATTTTACTTTCTCTTTCCATTTCTTATCCCCTCTCCAATTCTCTTTTTGTCAAGGAAGAATTCTAAAAATAAAAGAGTATAGCTGCAACTGGGAACTGAGCACCAGAAGTTATGTCATGATTATCTTCTCTTTGCTTCCACGTCTGCCACCCATTTTCTGTTAGATGCAGCTATATATAGGTAAAATATCATGCCACACAGATATTTTTCACTTCATACACTCAGTCGTGATTTTGTGTAGTTCGACTATGACAGCTTTGACAGCAACTCTTTCTCCCTCTGACGCTTTGATTATGATTCTCTACTCCATTTGATATTTGTTTGAGGACAGGATTGGGGAGGACGTGAAATAATCTCATACTATCTGTTAAAGGCAGAAACCCAGCTAATGAGATCTGCGGAGGAGGAATCCAAGGAGGTTTCACCAGATGTGGAGAGAGTGTCTGCATATCCCAGAAGACTAGCTTTAGATGTAGCTTGACATTGTCCAGTGTTATCCAAGTATTCAGTTAATTCAGTTAATAGCACATCCAGACGCTGAAGATCTATTCTGAAGGAAAGATAAAGTAGAATTATATGTTTAATGCATTTCTGAGATGGAAATTTGGGGGTATTCATAAAATTTCATAGAGTACTCCTGGTRCTAAAATTGTAGTGTGGAAGTCAGTTTTTGCTCTCATTAACTCAGAAACAAACATGGAGTTTGATACTTCAGAGATGTTTTTCACTTTCAAAGCAACTCAGAAACTGATAGTTCCAGAGTAGACATGTATACYAATTTCTCGAAGAAATTTGTGTTCCTTTTTTTTTCTTAAGCTAAAGTATCTGGCTACTAAACGTTTTATTAAAGACATAGGGCTGCTCTGGGTGAACAATATCCTCCTGGCTGCGAGTTCAGGAAATGAACTCTTGCTATTTATTTTAATCTAGTGTGATCTTAACTCATTTGAAGGCTTTTTGTAATAAGGGATGGTGCCTTTACATATATGGTGTATTAGTATTGAAATAAACTCAAGGAAGTTATCGTTTGCAAAGGGCACCAGTAGGACTATGAATTGTGAAGGAATCCAGAAATGTAAATAGCAGATTTAAGTATCATTGTAGTAGTCAGATAAATATTTGTTGTGTATCTGTGCTCCTGTGAAATTGGACAAAATATCTGTCTTTTTAAAACCTTTTATCTTAAACAACCACCTCAAAGTGTTCCCAAAGATGCTGAGTACTTTATTATAAAAAGAGCATTTGTACTAAGCAGATGATTTTTTTTACATCCATTATGCTGTGCATAAGACAGGTTTCCTCCTTTATTTGCATCTCAGTTATTTGTATTTATATTTCCAGTTGTGACTTCTTTTGAAAATGTTATTGCCAGAGCTTTTTTATATTGCTGCAGGGAAAGTAAAAGCCTACAAGCAGATGCAATGCATGTTCCTAGCAAATACAATAAAAGCAATTTACATCTTTTGTCATGTTCTACCATACATTTTTCTTTCTTTCTGAAGAAAATAAATTAAGGAAATACTTTCAGAATGATAATTTTGATTTTGCTAATAGCATCTTAGGCAATCTTCTCCACAGAAAATATATYTGCTGCTGCTTTTGTTACTGTCAGATTTGCTGATGCTTCACATTGAAGTTTCT
This sequence comes from Rhea americana, assembly GCF_003343005.1. Classification (NCBI taxonomy): domain Eukaryota; kingdom Metazoa; phylum Chordata; class Aves; order Rheiformes; family Rheidae; genus Rhea; species Rhea americana. The sequence continues at coordinate 1,979,549 of NW_028185038.1, read as the reverse complement.
ATACTTGCAGTATGGAAATGTTCATGGAGGGTCACACAAGCTTCAGCCCAATGCCTCATATTGTCTAAAACTGTTAAACTCGGGTACAGTTATCTGTTTATGGAAGGCTAATTTCAATTAAAACATTTTTTTCTAACTTTAGAGTGAGGCTGCAAGGGAGTCTGTTTATGGTCTAACTTATGTAATATAGAGATACTCACAGGGAAAACTAGTGTGTGTTAAAGATAAGTATTTGAATTTCTGCATAAGCATAGTATATCATAGCCTGCTCTATTAATATATGGTTGGAAGTTTTCCTGTTGGAAAGGTTAGCAGATGAAAACTGTGTTGAATTGCTATACGAAAACTTACACTATGCAGACTCAAAGTTTTTTTTTCCTGTACTATTACACCGATAATTTCTGTTAACATCTACAAATAGTAATGTGTGAAAAAAAAATCTGTATCAGCATCCAATAACTTGAGAGATATTTAATGCAATTTCTCCTACCATCAGATGGTAGGAGAAGGTTCTTATTTTCATACGAATTACCAAAAATCTGTGGCTATTGGAAATATTCCAAGTAACTAAAACTTTACTTAGTCCTCGATTCTCCACATAATGATTTTCTATCTGCATATATTAATTCTGCAGAATTTTAGAACAGATTTTGCAGTCAGATTTGACCAGTAATAGAGAAGGGTTGACAACAATGTGCGGCAAAGGTGCACAGCAACCAAACATAAATATTCATTGTTCAGCAGACCCTGCTGACCTCCACAGGGCTGTGCCATCTTACACAAAGCTAAAATTGGTTTCTAGCTTTCAGTCTTCCATCCTAGAACATAAAACTTTAGAGAATGAAATGACTCAGAGCTACCTGAGGTTTAGCAAGCATGACCAAATCATCTTAACAAATCTTCTTGAGACTCCTCATTCCCTAAGGACTCCCATCAATGTTAAGCTACATATCCGTGGCATGTGCTTTCTTTCCAGGTCATTGGTTAGAATAAAATACTGAATTCAGTTTGATTTAAATATTTGGTGTTGGGTTACATGCTACAGCTTTGTTCATAATGGATGTGGATGTCATGAGTAGACAAGAATATTTCTGATGTGGCATACAGGGCGAGATAAAAAATATCTGTTCTTTCCTCTGCCTCTCCATGATGGCACTTTCAAATCTTTCAGGTTCTGTAGCTTGTAAGAAATCACTCTCAAATTAAGTACACAGTATGAAGCAGGACTTTAATAGTGGTTACACACTGAATTCATATGAAAAGCAACATACAGATTTCTAAGTATCCTCAGATGTTCTTGGTAAGTCAGAGTTCAAAATCTATTCATTTGGACATAGGGTATTGTGTCATACGGGCACATCAAAGGTTACATAAAAAGCATGATTACTGAAATTTCATTTGTTGCTAATGAGTCTTCCAAAAGATAGGCAATGCATAGTGTATAGCATAGCTATAATTTAACACAATAATTTATTGTCTTAAACTGGTTTGAATTCTAGCATTATTTTTGTTTTTCTGAGGTTTATATGCAGTGTTGTAGTGTGCTGCCTATTATGCATCACCACTACTAGGGTCCATCCTGTCATGCATAATGATTAATGCATATGTCACTAGTCTTGTATCCTGCTGCAAATGATTTGCGTGTTCAGCTTCTTTAGATGCACAAGAAACCAGTGTTTAACCACAAAGTATTGAGCTCTGGATTCCTGAGGACTAAAACCACTAACTTATTCAGGAAAGTGACCTAGAATGACTGTTTGACGGTTTCTTTTCTTTTCTTTCTTTTTTTTTCTTTTTTTTTTTTTAACATTGAATCTTCACTTGCTTTTCAGCAACAGCATTGCTGAACTTTTTTGTTATTATCAACATTTAAAAAATTAAAATCACATTAAAATCAAGTATTTACTTTCTGAGATTTTAGAGATCTAAAGTGGATTTGTTGATTTACTGCTTGCAAGTAACCTCAACTCACTTTCAATCTTTTAAGGAATATAGACTGGTTGCATAGTGTCACAATATTTATGTAAATTACGTTAAATTTTCCAAACTGATTATTGACCTGACATGTTGTTATCGTATGAAAGACATCTGCAGAAGATTGCAGTACTCTGTGCAGATTTTTCTTAGCTTTTGAAAGCAACATGTGAACATTACATGAACAAATCTAAGTTTTGCACTTAAAGTCTTGGAAAAATACAGCAGCCTTATGATGAAAAGGAAATTATTGACATTAACTGTATTTTTCCTCTCAGGCCCAGTGAAGATAGTTGAATGTTACCTGGATAAAGTTATGTGTATCTGAATTTATTTCATAAAATAAAATTTATTTGATGGAAAAGCTTTTCTTCATAGGAGAAGTTCTTTGAATTGCCACCAGATGCAACAGAAAAAAATCTTGTGTTTAATTTATTAGATCTTTCAGTGATCATTTTAAGAAAATACAACATTGTGAGGCAGAAAAAAACAGATAGTAATAGCATTTTAACTCTTTTTATGGCACCAGGATCTCCTGAAACTTATGACATCTGAAACTATTAACCCTTCTACTCCTAAAGATCTAGTCTACTATCCAGCATAGTCAGTGAAACGATGCAAAGGAATATCTTTTGTTGCTGGTGACATTAACAAAATTAGGCTATTGGCTAACGCATTAGCTACTGGCAGTGACAGATTCCAGAGCTGGGCAAATCTTTTGGAGGATACCGCTCTGGTAGTTTCAGCTCCTGTCAGCTGCAGGGATGTGGCACACAGTTAGTTGTCGTACACTGTATTTCTAGCTAAACTAAGGTGTATTTGAAAAAGCTACAGATCCACTTTTGGAGTATATTTTAATGTAGCCTAACAGATGAACAAGTGTGGATGCTCTAAGAATACAAAACTGATATAAGCCTTTGGAAATTCTCCCGCTGGAAAATGCAGTCCCACCTTGCTGGCTAGCATCGTAATAAGCACAGCTATACATCATTCTGCTGCATGGTGCTCTGTGACATTCCTGCTGTGTGGTTTTGTTTTGTACTGTCTGTTACTAACCATCTCATCCAGGGCTTATACTGTCGCTGAAAAAAATTAATGCAAGTGTCAATACAGTGTGCATTTCAGAGTGAGTCAGGTTCCCCGTCTCTGATACAGACAAGAGACCAGTGCTTGTCATGAAAGGGTCGAGCTCTGCAACTCTACAGACTAGGAAAATCATCAGTTTAAAAATGGTGAGCTGGAGCAGCTGACGAGTTTGCGACATTTGGAAGCAGGGAGGGCTTAATTATCATCCAGCTAATCCCATAAGGAGACATAGTTTGATTTCATTAGTAGGGTATAATTTTGCACACTTCACAGTAGCTGCACAGCTTGGCTTGGTTATTCAATGACTCTACAAAGTAGCTTGCGTGAACCTACCCCCTTACAATAAAAGGCAACACCAGCAGAAAGAGAATGAAAAATGGGTTCAAGTGTAGGGCTCTAATCAGAAACGTCCTGCCAATTCATTTCAGTTACCTTTCTTCAAAGGAATTTAGTCATTTCAAGTTAACGCTCTGCAGTATTCACTGCCCTTTTTGCAGCATTCACTGCCCTTTTCGCAGCAGCTAGAAAAGGGAATTGACAGCTATGTCATGTTCCATACTGTATATTTGAAGGACAATTTACAGATAGTGCTGTGGACTGCAAAGGAAATAACATTAGGGAGAGAGGAGGGTAAGTACATGCACATGCAYGCAGTCCTACAGACACCTATTCATGTACATGCAGTTATGGACACCTGTGTATACGAGTACTCTGACCTGTCACCTTTGAGATCAGCCAGTATAGCTGAAGAAATATTTTTTGGTTAATGCAAAAGTGGTTTAAATATAGATTTGCAGGTACAATCAAAAACTTTTGATGAATTTGGATTATCCTAATGAATACTTTTAGATGAGGGGATAGATGAGGAGAAATGGAGTATCTGGAAATGCTGTAACAATTTTYTGAAACAGTGCTTTCCGATTATTTTTGTTTTGAAATGGAATAAGAGGAAAAATTAAATAAAATTCCTAAAATTAAAATTCCTAAAAATGCAACCCAATAAAACATTTCATTTTATAAACATACATATACATATTGCCTGATTAAATGCAGGWTATTTTTGTTTAGCTGAAAGGACTAAAACAATKGTCTTTCATTTCAAACTTGACCAAATTATCTCCAGTTTGGGGGTTTGTACCTCTCAGGAGCAGTAATATTAACTTGAAGATGTATTAAGCTACTAAAAGCTGAGGTAAGTATAGGATTCTGTCAGTTGAAGTATTTAGTGTCAAAAGCCTTATAAAAATAAAAGTATGGTCATCTGAATACCTTTAAAAAATCATTTGAAATAGCACTTTCTTTTCAAATGTTCCTTATTCTCTGTTTCTCTGTTTTCCTTTGTTTCATTGCTTGCTGCTTGCCCTCTCAGTAAATTTGTGTGGTAGCCTAAGAAGACACTGAAGCTGATTGCAAAAGATGAAGAAAAGGGAATAGTTTAAAAGCAATAAAATGGTATGAGAAAAAGGAATTGAAATGAAAAAAAAATGTTTTGCAATGTAGTGTTACTCAGGGAATAATTCCAACAGAATTAATCAGCCACAGTACAATAGGGGCCTGCTTTATTGCAGGATGTAAAAGAGCCTTTAGGGTCTTGTGTATGTAGTACATGGGGCCAATCTTTCCCYGAGGAAAATCAATAGGAGTTTTAACAGTCAAATTAGTAGGAACAGAACTGGTCCAAAAGTAATGTACTGGGGAAAGTTGAGTTATCCTTTTTAGGATCARGTATAAGTTCATCATTCTGATGGAAGGCACTATGCAGAAATAAGAACATGCATGTATATCACAGCATTGCTGGATCCTTAGCTGAAATTTGGCAACTACTGAGAGCAAATGGGTAAATAAAATTGTGAATCTATCAGTTGGAACAGTACAAATCTCCAAATGAAAGCTAATCTCAGAAAACTTCATGGTGTCTTATGGAGGCCAAACAGACACAGTAAGCAATTCCCCAATGGAGTGAAAAAAAAAGTATATAAAAAAAAATCCCTGTAAATCACATTCATAGATCATTGTATCACGCAGCTGAGTTCTTCATATCTTTAATAAAAGAGTAAAATAGAAGAAGCTGAARGTTAAGTATAAAAAATCTGCTATTGTCTAATGAGCTATGTAAGCAGCTCTCAACTTCCTCTTCCTATTTGGAGATTGGTGATAGCAAGACAACTCCATGCAGACACAAAGCTATTTTTTGGAAGAACTATGGGCTTTAGAGGTCTGAATTCCACCTTTATTAAACCTTTAATATAATAATAGTTGATGGGATTACACAGGATTCACAGTTTCACAAGGATGAAAACATTGTATTTCTTGATTCTTGAGGAAAGTGGAGCAGGTTCTGCAGTTAGGAGGATAGCTGCCACCAGAAAGCACAGCAGTTAGCCACCAAGCATAATGTACTTTAACTTTTGGCTTAGGAGTAAACTTTTGACACAGTTCTGATAATTCTAAAACTTCTATTACTCTCCGCTTGTGAATGGGTGGTCAGCCTATGGGACCAGACTAAAGTGTATGAAAACAAAACTGCCTGAAATACATACAATTTGGATACTGGGACCTTAGCAACAACTGCTTTGCTCTACAAAACTGCTTTGCTCTGTTCTTTCCTTACCCTTTGTTTAAATGCTAGTTTCATTTTTGCCAATACATTCTTGGGCATAACATATAAAGACAAAGATGAACTGTATATACATATATAAAGAAAAAAGAAAAGCACAGCTCATTTGCAATAGAAATATGAACAAAGTTCTATCAGATTCCCTTGATCTGATTTGATTTAGCTGATGTACTCAGATCTTCCCCTACTGGCATTTGAGGTTTCCATCACACAGCAGGGCTGGCTGCAGGTGTGTTCACAATTTCTCAGCTGCTCCCAAATTCAGCTGTGTTACCACAGCTTGCTGCGACACTGACTGAGGAGCTGAGCTAAGGTGGCAGATTCTAAGCTTGAGCTGGAATAGCCAAGACTCTGAAATACACCCCTTCTGCTTGTAGGACTGTGTGACAGATCAATAGCTGCAGGTGGAAGTGGCTTTAATCACCTTAGAAAAATAATACTCATTATTGACCTTTTCAGAGTGCCTTGCTTCAATTTTTTAGAGATATATCACAGAGCTTTTATTTTAGAAGGACAGACAGTTAAAATAGCCTAAGTCAGCGGTATGCGCTTCTGACCTTTGTTTCTTGGGGCCTGGAAAGCCTTTGGGATAACTTAGGCAGTCCTGAATATCTCAACTATGGCAGCCTACTAAGGCCGGCTCTGATATACCACAGGTTTGCTCCCAACGCTCCCACTACATCCAGTCCTAGGTGGCTTTGTGACACTGGAGCTGTGATGAGGCTTTTGAAAGGCAATTTCATGGATCTTTTCCCCCAGCCTGAGTGAGAAAACTCTTTCAGTCCCTTTGACCCTTAACATTGAATGAGAAGCTTTAAAAAACGTGATTATCACCTGCAGAACACTCCTTTGTGTGGCTGAGCTGTTCTGCAGAACACTCCTTTGTGTGGCTGAGCTGTTCTTTGTCTAAACAACCTATTTTAGAAGTTTTGTTTTGCAAGTAATATGAGTTGGTTTAAGAATGTCCACTGATGTATTAACCTATTGCTATTTTTAGTATAACAAATTTCTAAAATTTCTATTTCACATTGTGGGTATTGGAATAACCTCTTGAGATGAGCAGTTACATCTCATTTTCATTTGTATCCCAGGGTCATTTGTCTTAATGAGAAACATATCAATGTCTCAGCTGTACAGACCTAAAGGGTTATGTCTTACATTCTTTCCACAAGCGACTTGCAAAACTTTGAACTGCACATCTTTAGAAGTTGAGATGATCTATAGAGTTCAATTTTAAAGCTATAAATCATGGTGGCAGAGACTTCTGGTCAATAAGCTTATGTGAACTTGTTTCCATTTCTAACCTGCATGTAGTTATACCACACATTCCATACAAGTTTTTATTTGTCCTACTTCAGTGTCTTTCAGCGTTAACCTAGCACAAATATAAGGACAAGCTTTTAGCTTATACGTCACGTGCTGTAGAATTTGCACCATGGATGCTGAACAAATGTCTCAGTCAAATAGCAGTAGATGATTTATGCCCTATTGCACATACTATTAAAGTGTATAAGGAATGGAAGACTCATCTACTTTGCACTTCTGATAGAGATGAGCAGGGATCTATTTTGGTTTGAGAATTTTTGATTTTTTTTCATTTACTATTTTTAATATTTGAGAATGGTCAGTTTTTAAAAACTTTATAAATATACAGAATATGTCTAATGTGAGTACTGAAGGAGTGGAAGTGGTTTTTAGATCAAGTGCCAAAAGTGATGTTTTATGAATTGTGCAGGTTTAAAAACACAATGCTATTTTCTTTGGTCTGGAGTTATATTTTATGAAATATGTGAACGCATGATAATTGCTTCTTACTGTACATGACAGTATGTCTGACATTGCATTCTGAACACAAAAAAAGAACCACATGTTTGTTTTGGTAATGACATAAAAATAAAAGCAGCCTTTAAAGTAAATTGAAGGGAGTAGGGGAAGGGAACTGTAAAACCAAAAGGCTTTCTCTGTTGTTACAACTGCTGCTTGATTGCTTTCTGATAGAAGAGTGCATATTAAATTGATGCTATATCTAAGCTTTTTCTTGCTACAATTCAAACAATAAATGACATTTAAAAAAGAATTAATCCCAAGGGTCACACATGATTCTCCTTCAAATGCCCACTGCTTCACACTAAATACATCCAATTTTGTTTTGAATTATTATATTCATAGACCTGCAGATGCACATTGATTAAAACAATTTCTTATTCCCTCTTTCTTTTTCTTTTTTATTTGTCTCTTCCCTGCCATGAAAGGCAGAAGGTTAAAATCCATCATGCCTTTTCACCACTGCTCAAGCTTTTACATACCTAAAAAGCTATAGTTGATGACTGCTTTTTCATCAGATTTAAATGCAGGCAATCACACTGGCTCATGAGTGAGCAGGTAACTCCGTAAATATGTATTTCCTCTGTCCACGATCTCGCATACTGGGCACAACAGGGATTCTTGTTGCAAAACAGCAAGGACCAAATGATGTTGAAAATGATCTCATCTAATTCTACCACTTTCATCCACTTAGCAGTGTAGCATCAGTGCTCAGACTCAGCAGTTCAACATCTTACAATCCCTYAGGGAAAAATTCTTATGAAGTTGTCAGTGGCTGGCTGGTAAATTATTTGAAATCGCCAGGGTCCTATTCATCTAAAATGGCTTCAAAAGAAGAATGATGATATTCTAGACCTGGACATTCATTTTTTTTTCCCTGKTTTTTTTTTCCCCATGGAGGCAGCCATCTAATAACGGTAAATGGTTCTTGTGAAGTATAAAAGAAAACTAARTTGTCAAATACTCTTGTAAAATTTTGTTTATAAGACTTTATAAGACTGTTTTCAGATTTTGGTCATCAAGGCCTGCCATGGCAATTATCATTTAGAGTGTCTGAGGGGCTGCCGGTTGTTCTCCTCATGCTAGAGATATTTTTCATTTGCCAAGGACATACTGAGGACTCAATTTACAAGATGGAAAAAAAAATTATAGAATAGGACTTTTTTTGTTGTTACTAAATAGCAGACCCATTAATATCTCTTGCTGATTTTCTGCTCTGAGATTGTTTGCTCCGTGATGTATCACAAAGGATCTTCAAACTGAAATTAATCGTAGAAAACTGAAAGAGATTAAATGAGAAATTTAACAAACTTTTTTCACTATTTCCCCTTTGTTTGGACAATATACCTCACTGATGCCTGCTCATTTAGTTCCTTCATGACAAATTGTTTTCCTCCGATAGAAAAAAAAATTCTGATCAAGAGCAGATAGAAAAAATCTGGTTTCATTAAATTATTTTATATGGAACATAAAATTTAGAAATCACCCATTTAATAATGCTACATCAGTTGTCAAAAGTGACATAAGTACTGCTCCTGTTCTGCTCTAATCTTTGAGGTTCCTTGTGCCTGTTTTATGTCATAGGCAATTATATGTATCTCTGAATATTATTCTAATAGCTAGTTAGAAATCACCTCTAAAATATGAATAGCATTCCAAATAATCCCCCTTTTTACAAGTATAAATAAATATATATAGATATATAGATACATATAATTTGCTCTTAAACTCCTAAAACTTTTTTTCCTTCTTAGTAGGTCCTCAATGTTAGCATGAAAATCTTTCAGCTAAAACCAATGAATATTATACTTCATAATTTACATGCATCCCTTGGTCTCAAATTAATAAATTAAAAGCTTTCTGTTTTGCCAGTCTCTTTCATCTTTGCTATCTATAAGGGTTATTTCACAATTCTAAACTACCAAACAGAATATATCGAATATAAATTTCATTTCAGTGGCTCAGTTCTACTAATATTTTGTCAAAGTTTTCCAATATAGTGTTTCAGGACCTTTTTCAATGAGGAAGTCAGGCACAAGTGTATATCCCATTGAAGTCAAGCTCTAAAGGGAATGAGCCAAAGCTGTCGAAACTGATGAAAAGTCTTCAGAAGGCCTATGGCTTGGATTATAAAACTTTTACTGAAATCGGTGGTAGAGGTATTGCTGATTTCAGCTGCAGACTAGGCAGACATAGAGGCAGTTTAAAGCTATTTAGGCACACAGGAAACCAAAAGTAAGAGTTATGTTCTTAAGATTCTCCCATTGGGTTAAAGTCTCCTCCTTTCTCCTAGGCTCCCCCACCTGCTGCGTGGTGTGAAGTGGTGGTGCCGTTCTACGCAGGTCCTCAGCACAGAGAGTCCTCTGCTAAGCGTGGATGCCAATGACTGCTCTAGCAAAAAGGAGGCACAGTGCTGCTTTTGACTGCAGGTGCAAGAGACGCTTTTCAGTTTAGCCCAATACTCAGTAAATTCATGCAGCCATGTGAGGGGATCTAATTTATATATCCTATATATCCTATATTTTGGGATATATTTATATATCCTATATTGGGATATCTATCTATTAGACCAAAGCTAGTGCATGTAGACTCTTTATTCCTCCTCAAGACCCTGTTTAGAGAAGAAAGCAAACTTTACAGGCCCAGCGAATGATTAAAGAAGTATAGTCTTCCTACTTGATAGCTTTGTGGCTAGGGCAGTCAGTAGCTAATAAATAATCTTAAGGTTCTAGGCTTTGTCAATTTTCTTTTAAATCCAGTTAACCTTTACTATAAGACATAATAGAATTGCAACTGAGATTTTGTTCATCTCCTTGTAGAACTAAGCAACTTGTCTGACTTCTTTTGTTTGACTCTTCTGAAGTGTTTTGTTCCTTGTGTTTTTCATACTCTRTTCATTAATTTGTGGTTATGCATTCATATCACCACAATCTCTGGAGCTTCATCCATGATATTATCATCTGTATTTCTATAGAGTGTGGGCTTGTGTTGAAAATTGGGACCCATYGTAGGAGGGTCAGTACTGCCACATGCCACATATAAAGGGTATGCATGTTATCCAGATGAATTACCTGTAGAGAAGTAAATTTATATTATTTCTATTTGCTACTTCATAAGTGTTTTGCATATGCAACTATAATCAGACTGAAATATGTTTGAAATATGTTAAATGTTGGTGTGGACTGAATCCATTATTAAGAAGTAAGCATTTTCACTGGCAAAAAGCCAGATAAGAGACTGATAACAGGATTTGGCATACATGACAGAGTAACAATAATTTGCATGCCAGTAATTGGAAATATATACTAATGCATGTCATTTACCTCTCCAAATATGTCACTGATGAATATCTAAAAGCAAGTGCTTAAAGCTCTCCTCTCCAAGATCTTTTTAGAAAAATGGTACTTGTTTTATTGTCTGAAACACTGTATAAGTTCCCACATAGAAATGGAATTGCTTTTTYCTTAGCTTTTTAAAAAATATTTTTTACGCTTTTTTTCTAGCACTGCTTGTCTTTTTTATAAATTTGCATTTCTGCCTGGTGGATTCATTTGAGTTTATTTCCATTGTTTCGATGCTCTAGAAACATGTAGCTTATAAAGCAACATATTAAAATGACAAGTAATTCCTTTTTCTAAATTGTGATACATATCTAGCTTGCATATAAATAAGAAGTCACAAATTGGTATCATTTTATTAAAAATCAGGGTCTCTTTGCCCTTCTTTAAGGGCTCAATATCTCATGATTTTGAGGCTAAGACTATAATAGGGTTTATGTATAGCCTGGTGTGAGTATTATAGACAAATCATGGTTTTCCCATAAATTTTTCTGATACTTGAAGATTTTTCATGAGGATAGCTTTCAAATTATTCATTATTCAAATGAAGTTATTCAAATTTGACATTATTCAAATCCAAAACTCAAAGTGAAATGCTGTTAAAAATTTATAGACCATTTTGGAAAGTGAACCTAAAGAACAATATTGAATTGCAAGTTAACAATTGTTCTCAGCAGATAAATTCAATGGCAGAGTATCAGTCAAACTGAGAACAGTCTCCATAGAGACTTTATGCAGAAGTCCTGCTTCATTTTTTTTTCTTTAAAAATAGACTTTATTTAATTGTTCTGAAAATGTATGAACAATTTTCATTGTTCATTTCACCTGCATTTCAGATGCAAAGACTAATAGTTATGAATTTCCGTGAAGTGCAACTGTAATCTTCCTACAACATCTACTGAGAATTACTGAGGAAAGGAGGGAGGGACAGAAGGTAAAACAGATGTGGCTGTTACCTGGGGAGAGAAATGGGGGAGGGGGGAAAAAAAAAAAAAAGGAGGTTGATTCAGATAGAGGGGACAAGAAGCCAGGGCTCTGCGAATCCCAAGAATAACTTGTGTGCTAGAGGTAAGGAAAAGAGGGACTGCCTCCATCTGGGAGTCCTGCTCTCAAAATGTAGCAAACGTTTGGAGAAGAGTTAGGCCACAATTTAAGTTCTTTGGAAGAAGTGGGAAAAAAACCTGGGGAGATGACAAATAACTAGAATTGCTGATCCCTCACAGCTATACGGTAGCAGTGCTATACAGTGAAAAATCGAGTCCTTTGTATTTCAAATAATGTATCTACAATGACTGCATATGCCCAGCCCTAACCTCTCTATCTCCATTCTGTATCTGTAAAATGGGAATAATGTCCATTCATCTCTCAGGAAAGTAATGAAACAAATTCACTTAGAAGCGATCAGGATATATACTGACAAATGGCCAACAAAAGTCCACAGGAAGCTTAAGAATTTCAAAGCAAGTTTTGAACACAGAGCTGTAAATATAGTCAGAATAGAGAAGAGCATTGAATAACAAGCAGAAAACAAAACACTACTTATCTACTGCCTCAGTGAACACTGTCCATTATATGTTCTGTCTGAAGCATGGAATAGTATAGAAAGTAATATGTAATCATGGAGCTACAGACTGTATCATAATTCAGAACACCAAGGAAAAATGCATTTTTGGAAAGTTTTAATTATATTTTATTATTATCAAAAACTCCACCTTTCCACCTTATTAATTTCATAAATCAACTTCATTTCATTTATGTTAAAAATGCTGTGTAGAGCTAATCAAACCCATAAAAGGAARGAAGCAGCAACAACAGGACAAATAAACACTTTTTAAAACACTGTAAATTTCAGAATAATCCATTGTTAGGGGCTAGGAAACCTTCCACATGTATGAACARAAGCCTAGCTTCTGTCTGCTCATCTCCCTGATAAATTAATTTGAGTGTTCTTCTGTTTTTCTACCAAAAAGACTCCTTAAAAAGGCAAATATTTTATTATCGTACAGCACAACTCCAGCACATTAGTAATCACAGCTAAACAATGTATGGAATTATTCTAGTTAAATTAAACCATATACAGTTGTCTTTGTGGATGTTGTTTCCCTCAGGAGAGTCCACTGGGAATAGTTCCTAAAGAGAGGCTTTGGAGAGGATGCACCTACTCACAAAAATAAGAGGACAAGAAGCGGATTTCTGTAAGCAGACTGAGATAAAGAATAGGTAAGTTAATTATGTTTATTTTATCTCTCATTTGCATTTCCCATTTAAAGTACATTAAAAAAAAAATCCCACCGAAAACACAATGTTCCAGGTTTTGTTTCTGAAGCAGAGCACTCTAGGTTAAGAATATTACAACGCTTATGTAAACCTAGCATAAAAACTGTGGATTGAATTTATACAAAAGCAGAARGTGTATATAAGTCCATCATGCATATGTTAAGCTGCTATAGAGGCAAGGCAAAGGAAGAGAGGTATCCAGACTACTTCAGAGAAAAAGAGCAGAGTCTGATCGGAAAGCTTGAGAACTAGCTAGGTTATACCTAGGCTGTGTAAAAATATGTAAGCAGTTAATGATTCCTGCCCAAAGAACATGTGTTGGATAAAGAGCAACAGTGCACACAGATGCAGCAACCTGCATCCAACTGAGTTTTTACCCTAGATGAGATGACACTGATCTAGGGCTGAAGAAAAGAGAATTCTCTGCAAGGAGGAATAATCAACGCTGTTCAGAGTATTCAGCATTCCTTTCACATTTGGCATGTTTTCTTCCTTCCTTTGCTTATTTCCTGTACCCTGAATGAAAAAATGTGTTGAGCAGCTGTCCACAATTGAGAAGTGGAAACGTAAATAGAGGCACAGAATGGAAATGAAATAACCTCATGCCGTTCTCTGTTGCAGGATCAAAGGTCAAGATTTCTTCTTTTTCGCATATTCAGACTACCATGTATACGGTTTATTTCTTAAGATATAACTCAAAACAGCCTGTGATTGTGGGGCTTGCTAAGTGAATTGTCAGAAGATGCCTGGCACACTTCCTCTCTCTATTTTGAAATTTGTATTCTGATCAACGCCTAGGAACTTGAAATCCCTTCATATCAACAGTATAACTCTTTACAGGATTCCCTTAGCTGCCTCAACATTTTCTCTCTTTCTTATTCTGACCTTAGAGCTCTATAACAAGTTGTCTATGAATGCTGCTTTACAAGTTTAACTTTCCCCACACTTCAAACAGCCTTTACTGTTTGTATCAAATTGCATATGTGATTTCTTCTCTTCAGATTCAATGTTCTCCATCACTTATTTTACTGTGCTCCTACTTGTCATGTTAAGGCTCACTTTTCTATATATTTCTGTTCTTGGTGACTGAGGTATTCCTGTCAACTTTGCAATTTAGCTGAAACTTCATTATTACAGTAGTTCACATTTTATTTTGCATATTTTCAACTGTATATTTTGTATCTGAAGTATATTTCTTTTCTAAGATTAGATTATTTCCAATTCATTTCTTTTTTTTCTACTCTGTATTTATCAGAAGCATTCCATACATTTTTCCTCGTGATCTCCAAGTTCTCTTTGTGTTTCTATAAACTTGCTCAGTTTCTTTTCTAGTTTCTCATAGTATAGGTGGAATCACTTTCAGATAATACAGATCTTATGCTACTAGAATATAAATATCAATCCCTCCATTTAGAAAGCTGATGATTTTGTTTCCCTGTCTTTATAAGAGAAAAACAGCAAGATTTCATCTTTGAGTGGAGACTGTTTTAGCTACAGAGACTGTTTTAGCTAAGATGGTAACTAATCGAGCTATTCAGGAATCACTGCTGTTGATTGTGTGCTGGGTATTTCATGACCCTTTGATCCACAATACATGAAATTCTTTGCATACTTTGGAATGTTCAGATAAATTGTTATTAGTGAGATACTGCACTATTATAAATAATGACATTTAATGTTAAATTGAATTAATTTCACATTGTCTAAACAGAAAGATAAAGCAACTTTGAATTTCACTGTTTATAATTTGCCAATATCCACTGCTATGTCATTGATAGAGACATCATGCCTTCAGAAATAAGTTTCCTACAGGTTAAATAAAAACCATACGATGTCTATCAATATTACAGTACATTAGACAGGTGTATAAATGGTGGAGAACCTCACTAAGCATTAAACAAACTGTGTGAATATTGTGCTGGTTTTGGAAATTAGGGAATTTGTAATTCTGATCTAACTATATTGCTGTATTTTTTTTAATACTCTGCTGGTGTCTGTGTAATTATTTTTTCGTACATCCTGAAACTGAGATATCTACCTGTCCTCTTTATAAACAGAAGCTCTTTGTCTCTTGCTGCTGATACAAAAAGGGTATTAAAGCAAGGGAAATGAGAAACAGTCACTCGAATCAGAGAAGCTGAATGTGCTAATTATCTATCTTCAGTGTCTTTGTTTTGTTGGTTTAACTTGAGCATAATGTAAATTAAGGCATTCTGAATGTTTAAAAATGTGATCATAATGCAGTTTCATGTTAAATTATTTTTTGTCTCTGAAGGTCACAGTGATTTGTAAACCAGCCTCAACATGAAACCTRTGCAGAAATGTTTGAAATGGCTCATGCAATATATGGCTGGAGATCACTTCACTCACCACTAGAATGCAGCTACTTCTGAAACGTCRATCTGTTTTCTGTGCACAGCAATGCTGTACAGTTCAGGGAAGAAATGAAGGATAGCACTTCTCGCTTTTGAATAATATTCATCAGTATAATTGGTTCACCTACTGTTTAGTTAGCTCATCCACCCACATTACACAGAATCTTTAAGGCTGAAAATTGCTTACAGTCATTGCTCTGTTTCAGCTGAAAGTCGTATCATTGGAGCCTGGCTGGTTTATTTGACGTTTTATTGTAAAACAGTACCTACTGCTCCCTGAACATCTAGTTAATCCTTAAAGCTTGTTCTAGCCAAACTCTTAGCTTGTGATATATAAAAGCACAACCTCAAATATTATGGGTACCAATGGTAAAGTTCTACATAAAACTGCATAAACTGCTCTTTCACTCTGTGTGAAGGATTCTTCCTTGCATCATTAAGGGAAATTAATGAATGCTTTACCTAAAAACAAACTTTTATAGAAAGGCAGCATACACTGAAAAGGAATCAAGCTGTCTTCCTTTARCCATGATTGATTTTTGACTCATAGAGCACTGGATACTGTGGGATTCCCTGAATATGGAGATTCAGATATTGCCAAAACACYGTGTGTGTCGCCTGCAAAATGGCAGGGAGATCCTTCTCCTCCTGGGTTAAAGGACAAATGAAGACAGGCAAGTCCATCTGCTCTGCGGCTGCCACACACGCAATCCGTTGCCGTGCACGTCTTAGCTACCTCCCTTTCTAACCGTGCCTTTCGGTGGGCAATGTGTGTCAGAACGACTGCCCTTCTTGGCACAGAATTACTTTGCACTGAATCGCAGGTGCTTGGAGCATGGCACAACAGAGCTGGAGAAAACCAAGGGGTTATTACCTAACCATGACTTTAATTAAGCTTTCTCCTCCAAGATTCTCATTCTCATGTGATGACTGTAGAATTCTTTTTTCATMAAACTGGGAAAAGAGAGGACCGAACAACTTTGTCCCTTGACAGGTTACTGCCTTTGCACTGTGTTCTGTTAGACTGAGAATCTTGTAAGCAAAAGGGAACACMAAATGTATATGGGACTGTGAATTGTTAGGTCAATGAACTTTTTAACAGACCCAATATGTAACTAACACAGAAAAATCTGTAATACTACTCTTAAAATTGTTGTACGTAAACTAGCTCAGAGCTACCCCTTTTACCTGGTGTTACTCTCAYTTTTCCAACATCCCTCTGGGCCCTAAACTCAGTCTTCCTCAAGAACTGCAGAGTAGAAAGGTTTTCATGAGTTTGAAAGATCATGAGGTCTTCAATGGGAGGAACAGTGTTTTCTTGGAGTGTATGTGACATTTTGTGTGTGTGTGTRGGGGGGGAGTTCTTCTTGCTCAGTGTGGTACACTTGGGTTTATTTTTATATATTTCTGTAGCACCAGCTGCTGCCTGGTGGCCGCAGCGGCTCCCGGCCGCGGCTCGCCAGACCCTTCCCGCGGGTGGCGCGGGCAGAGCTCGAGCTCATGCCTGGAGGCGACGGGCGCTCAGTGCCCCAGCACCCTGCCACCTCTCACAAAAAGTCATACTCACCAAGTTACAGTTCCATCTTCAGATAGAATAGCAACACTTTTTTTTCCTATGATATTTGTGATAGTGAATATATTCAAAATTACATCTTACACTCATGCAAAAGACCTATTCTAAAAACCTGCCTTGACACAATAGCTGGTATCTAAATATATCTTAAGGCAGAGTTCCCTGGAACAGATGAACACATACTAAGCTGTTATTCCCACTGACTTTATTTAGTAAATTAGCTGGTGACCTGTTAACTACTCTTCTCATTAGTGAAATTTCCATATTCCTTGAAATTAATTGCATTCAAGTTTGCAAAAGAATATTTGGATTTATTCTAAAATTAATTAAGTACATTGTGTGCTCATACATATAGATACAGTGAAAGCTTTTTTTGGAGTCATTTTCTTACACATTACTGAATAACATGAATCCAAAACTGTGCTTTATTGCATAGACTTATCTTTGCTTTTATCTGAATGCTTAGCATTTATTTTTAATGCTAATGCATCCTCTCTGGAAATATCACTCGTCTGTAATGACATCTTTCTTTCAGTTTAAAGATAGTCCTTCTGGGCATGCTTGAGAGAACTCAGAATAAAAGAAGTTTCTGTTTGTTTGGTTTATTGCTGTTGTGTATTAGGGTGATGAAAGATGAAATGTACAAAATGCTTCATAAAACTTTAACATGGTGCACACATAAATTAAGCTATAATAAATATGATTTGTCTCATTAAGACCACAGGCATGATTTCAGGAGGGTGAGGTGTAAACGAAAGAATTCACATGCAGTGAGAAATATAGAAAAGTTGAATGTTTGTTCTGTGCTCTTCTTACTCACTGGTTTTGGGTCACTTTGATGGTTTCTTTTTTTCCCTATCAAAAATGTTTTAAGCACGATTTTTTGTCATACAGTAAATCAGTATGGAGAATTTTTTAATCCTGGTCTTTCACAGGTGATTAAGAAACACTAAGTACTGCTAGACCGAGATTTTACAAAGTCAGGGAAGGATAACACTTCCSTTGAAGTCAGAGTTGAAGGATACAATAGTAATAATAAAAGATTCAAAGTATCTCTTCTTTGTCCTGTTATGACTTTGACATGACCAAATTACATTGGTTTGGAATAAAAAGCAATTTAAATGGTAACCCTTGATGCTTCTGCAGATCAAAGAGTTTTACAAAACCAGAGATTTACAGATATTAATTAATTTCTGTAATGTGCTGTGGTATATAACAAATCTCAGAATAGATGTTTAATCAGATCTATGAACAAAAGATCCCTTTCTGCTGTATTTTGGAAGTATCTGGAAATGGATTAGAGTTGATCTTTAATGTGGGTAGTCATTAGGTGAATGATCTATAAGCTGAATGAGCTRTTCATTTAGCTTTAAAATCTTCTACCTAGACTTTTAATTTTACATAGAATTTTCAAATATTTTCATCATTGGCCAAGCTTTCCATCACTGCCATAACAAGAAAGGAGTAGCATTAAGAGAAATGCAAAATATTTTCCAGAACTTTCCTTTGGCTTAAGATTCATCTTAGCATGGCCTTCTTGAAAATTGTGTATCTACCGTAAGAAACTTATCTTCTGGAGAGAAGAAGATGCATAAGACAATGCATCCTAATGAAGCCTTGGTATATAAAATAGAATAAAGGTACCTTTCTCTCTTTGTTGACTATAGAAAGAATCTCAGCAAGATGGTTAAAATTGTTAGGATGAGACTTACTTTTAGGGAGCCCATTCCGCCAAAGACACCTGATCTCACAAATTGATTTGAGAGTGTACAAAGATAATTGGGATTTTGCTTACAGATGAAATTGCTGCCTTGGATTTAAATATTTTCTTCAAGAGTCCTATTAACAGAATGGAAATTTGGCCTTAGAATTCCTATCCATAAATATGAGTTTGTTGTGAAAATTACTTGCCTATTGTTTAAGTTATGTATTTTTTATCAGGATGTTTCTGAAAAGTTAATTGTTTGAGGGAGAAAGTGTAAGGAAAGAGATAAGAAGCATAGCTAGGGAAGGATAATTTATTCTTCAGTTGGTATATGCTGAAGAACGTCCAGGTACGTCATTAATAAAATCATGAGGCTTAATGTTTAGAAATCGAAGAATAAAAGAATATGCAGTTGGAAAAATATATTATCCCTGTGTCCATTATTAAAATTCAAAATTTTGGGTCATACACTTTAACAGTCCTTAAAAAATATCTCCAGCAGCATACTGTGGAGAAATTCTAGTTCTACATAGTGGACACAGTCTTGTTCTTGTATATCTCCCAGACTGAAAAGTAACTGCAGTTATTATAATAAACACCCTTGACCTATGGAAAACACAGTGTTAGAAATCTCTAGCACTGTTTGTGCCTCTTATTCTGTAGGAATATATTAAAAACAATTGTGTGCCTTGCTGTACATATCAATCAGCTAAAATAAGCATAATGCAGTATCTCACTGAAATTCAATTCTTGCCTTACAAGATCAGTAATGTGATGGGTAACTATGCACATGGTAAGTGCTGATGCTGAGGAATACTCTAAGGAACGATAATTTCAATTCTCAGGGCTCTTATTAACTGAAAACAAACAAATAACTTTTTAAAATTATGTATCATTGATTTTTCTTTGTATCAACCTGCCCCAAAGTTAATAGGATCATATACAGTACCAAGAGCATATAGAAGGCATGACATATAGAAGATTCTTTTGTTTTGTCTCTTTTAGAAACCAGAATTAAAAGCTTACTTCTGTTCCTTACTTAACAAACCCTGTTTCAGTTTATACATTTGTAGGGTTATTGACTTAAAATAAATTAATGTATATACTTAAAATTAAGCATGTGTTTTAAATTCTTGGCTATGTTAGAGCACTCCTCTTCATTTTTTTTTTATGCTTTCTCCACTGAACAGTCTTTCTGTCTTTTCTGTGTTAAATTTCTCCTATTCAGGTCTTAAAACATAGTGCATGCYGACTATTATCTTCTGAAGATGAGCATTAAGAAAGGAAAATAAGAGTAGGATGAAAGGGTGATAAAATATCTGTAGTGAAAGTGAATAAAGACAAACTATATGCAATAGCTAAAGAACACTAATAACCAGCACTGGGAATCCAGACATTATACATTAAAAGAGTTCTTTTCTTTCTACTTTGAAATACCATTTTCTTGGCATTAGTAACAATAATAATGGTCCTCTTCCCTGCCTGAGAATGCACACAGAACTTTTACAAGGATAATCACACAGTTTTATGGAGATACTCTCCTGCTCCATTACTGCAGTATTAAACTCAGTGGATCTATTTTTCTGAAAAATAGCCATAGCATATGGAACAGAGAATGTTGACTGAAAAATAATAAAGGACATACGTTTAACTAGAAAAAATAAGTGTTCTGCATTGTTTACATATTACTGTGCATTCAAAGTAAAATTAAAAAAAGGAAAAACTTCATTTAAATACGTATTTATTGAATTTTGAAATTTATCTCTCTGCTTTTAGTGAATGACCTGTGTTCCAAATTTTGATGCTGGAAGGGTTTGATGTTTGGGATAAGAAAAAGATTCAGTTTCTCAGTTGCAAAAAAGTGAGTGCTTCAGAAGACTGCAGATATGTCAAAAAAGTAGATTCTTTACCACAGCTATCACTTGTTTTTTGGAACAGTTATGGGACAAAGTTTTTTTTTTTTTTTTTTTTTTTTTTTTTTTTTTTTTCCCACAAGTGTCACAGGGCTGTATGGACTTGCTGTGCAAAAGCAGAATTAGGTAAAGTGTGTTTTCAATAAAGACTGCAAGGTAATTGCCTGGCTTACCTAATAGATGCCAGGAAAACTTTCACATCAGTATCAAA
Organism: Rhea americana; assembly: GCF_003343005.1. Lineage (NCBI taxonomy): Eukaryota > Metazoa > Chordata > Aves > Rheiformes > Rheidae > Rhea > Rhea americana. Next base: position 1,958,656 of record NW_028185038.1, on the reverse strand, counting down.
CAGTCATGATAGCTGTAGGGTTTTAGTGCCATCAGCAAAGCCTACTCTCTGAGATTTTGTACCTAGTTTTACTGCTTGAGTTCTACAAACTATGCTGAACAGTTCCTGAAGGTTTCAGGCAAAATCTTGAGATCTTTGTCTACTTGACCTCACAACTATGAGTGAAAGTGAATAAAAAAACTCAAAAATTTGGTCAGTGGCAAAGCAGTAAGTAGACAGTTGTTAGTAGAATGAACATTTTCCTGTCACTATCTTGTCTCACTTGAGAATCCTGCTCTGGAGGATTATTTGGAAATGGCATTGCACACTACCCTTCCTTGCACACTACCCGTCTTTGCATGCTTGTCTTCTTCCTGGTATGTTGATATCTGTGCAACAGCTTTTGCAAATTTAATCTTCAGAACGACAGGAAAAAAATATTTTCTCTCCAGTGTTTTTTCTTAATTTCTTCTCTTATTCTCTATTTAATGTTGTAGAAAAAAWAATCTGCTCAGAGCCTCATACAATTTCAGTATCAAATTAGAGCTACACCAGGACAAAATTGGATGCCAAAGCTCCTGAGTTAGATCTTTTAACAAGGATGCATTTTAGCAGCTTTGATTTATGATTGCATTCCTGTTCCTGCGTTATGCTGAGATTGTGAATTCACAGTATTGTAATACTTGGTAAAAAGAATAGCTTCCCTGCTATAGCCTGCATTCCAGGTGCCTTTTTAATGATTATATGGCAGAGTATACACTGTTCCCCGAATCACAAGAGATACCAGCACTAACTAAAGTCACAAGACCTGAGAGCCTCGGAGAATGCTAATGCATTTCAGAGGCTCTGATTTCTGGCTGTGGACCCTGAACACGGTGACAGCTATTGTGCTGATGCTTCCCATTCTCAAAAGCCTGTCAAACCCAATTAAAAATTGCATGCTGGTATTCCCTGTTCACTGCAGTGGTAGCTTGCTGTGGAGATATGCTTACCTTCTACCTGCTACAAGTAATCTTGCTGCATTTATCTTCTGTTCCTCTCCCCACATATATACACGTGCGTGCACGCGCACACATACACACACACAGCTCCTAGAACAAAGACTACTTACTCTATTGCCTGTGTCAATATTTCATCACGCATCTTATTTTTTGAATGCAAAATTGTTAGTTTGATCTCACAAAACCTATCCCCCTGCATTTTCCCTTGCTCTCCTTCTTCTAAAAATTAGCTATTTTTACAATTCTTTCAGGCAGCACAGCATCTTTGACTGCCCCASATGAGACTTCTAATTTAGATGTCTATGTTAAGAAGCTGTTCTCCTTGGAGTCTTCCAATATTCATTGAAAAGAGAAAAAGTGGCTCCTCTGGAGACTGATTTGGAATGCCACTATAAAACTCTGCTCTGTTTGTARATAAATACAAAGTCGTTTATAAAACAACTTCTGGAGGAGTCTGTCCCTGTCCATTGACCACAGAAGGAGCCAAAGGCAACTGGACATTTACACTGAACCTCAGATTAGGGAACCTTTACGAAACAATGTGACTATTGTCCTAGTTTTGCTAAAGTCAGAAGAATCTGGTAAACTCAGACTACAAAAAAGCAGCAAGACTTTGTTAAGGAAATATATTTAGGTTTCTATCTTTCGGTTAAATTCAAAGTCTTAAGTGAGAAAGACAAATGTTTGTTTATTTTAATGAAATCTGTGAAACATAGGATTCTGTATATCTTTTATAGTTGAGGACTTAAATACCTGCAAGGTGGAATGTTAGTTTGCCCTATCTCACTTTTTAATATGTTTCCAGTCTGACTGTGTAAAGTCCCTTTGTGCTGAAATTAGCCATAAGGTAAGATTGTGCCACCACTCCAAAGTAAATAGTAAGAATGTTTCTGACATTTCTSGCTTATAGTACAAGTCTAATACGTAGAATTTCCTTTAAAATTAATGAGTATTGTTATCCATAGAATATTCAAAGGGACAAATATCAAATTTGTCCAATTCTACTTCRGTATTACTACATTTGGGGAAGTTCTTAGAATGGAAATCCATTGAAAATCACTAAGTACAAAGAAATCACTTCTAACACAAGARGGCCTGCACCATGAGTAGTTGGAGACTGGTAAAGTAGGTGGTAGAGATAAAAYATTTGCACAGACACAAGAATTTCAGACTCTACTTCAATATTTAAGGGTTTTGTACCATGTGAAATAGCTTCTTTAATATAGCGTAAACCATTCCAAAGCACCCGGTGCCTCTGTGGCRTATGAAACAGGAACAGCATGATTTCAAGTCCCCATTCTAAATTAGTCCRTATGTAATCACAGATTTCTCTGTCCTGGTGGTGAGACACTGTTATGAAGCTACTGGCTATAAGAGGATGATACCTCTTGGCTACCCACTGGGTGGGCTAGATCGACTAGGGTGTTCTGGGAAGGTAAATGAGGGACTACGGAAAGAATAGTGATGGAGTGTATGGCAGCACCTCAGGATTATAGCTCCTGACCTCGTCAGGTCTCAGCTGACTTTGTGTTTGCAGGTACCTACAGTACTAGGTCAGCAGACACTTAAAAGCTTGTAGCATGAGATGTCTATAGGGCTAGGAGGCTGGTGAATGGGCATTTCRAAGAACCTGGGACCATCTGAGTCTCAGACAGTGCTTGAAATGGCAATTAAATGTCTGAAATTTGTTATGAATATTTACAGACTAAAAGGTCTATGCAGACTAGTTCAACAGACATTTCCTTGCCCGGAAATTTAGTACTCTAACATAAAACTTTAGATGTAGCAAGTTACAATATTGTAAGATCATAGCTAAGATATCCAAGCTCTGTGCCAAAAGAGAGTGAGAATCTGCAGTGGGAGCTACAGGCAGTACAGAATTAGTGTCAGTCTTCTACTGCGGCAGGCTTACAGTTCTGTGTTTCGAGGCTAGTACTAGAGCAGGATGTTACCTGTAATAACTGATAAATACTTGCTTATTACACTCTTCGCTTATGCTTGGTTTTAACTTAAAATGTTAAAGCACTCTGCAAGGGTCTTTCTTAAAAATATCGGAAAATACAATGCAAGAAGCTAATGGCTAAGGGTTTAAATATAAATTTTCTGTAACTTTTCTGTTTTTCATTTAGTATCTTAGGAAGTTGGCTTTGTTCCTTACTCATCAATAGAAACTAGTGATTAGAGCCAAAATCATGTCAGGAAGGAAAAGAAACGAGTCATGATTCACCTAGAACAGCTCCTCTTTTCATACTAATTTTGTTTGTTCAAGTTGGCAGGTACAATCTAGAGTTTTAGTCCAAACAAACTTCCTGAAAATGTAATGTTACTTGCTGATGATTGTAGCTGAGATGGCAAAGAAATTGTCTTGAAAATATAAAATGCCATTGGCAACCAATTTATCTTAAAATATATGTATTCTGCTGAGTAATAATAGAGACAAAAAGAAGTACCATTTGTCCTAGGAAAGTTTGGCTGGTAGAAATAGGAATAGTTTTAAATTTAGAAGTACTTACAAATTTACAAAAATAATTTTAAGTTTTAAATATACCATAAAGCCTTTATATTCTGGATATAGCATGCTTTGATAACAATTTGTTTCATGTTTCTGAGGGGGGAAAAAAAAGATTCAATACAATTTGAAAATAAATTAAACCCTAATTCTGAGTCAGATGAGGTAAAAGATTGTTGGTCATGTATGACTTAAAAGAAATTCTTTTTAATTGATTTCTTTTATTTTCTCTCCTCCTGTGACTGAATCCAGATGACTATATAAAGAGAACCTTATTAAGGAAGAGAAACTCTCCATTTCTAGTCACAAGTAAGCTTTAAACTGCACCCAGTGTTTACCTGCTAATTGTTCTTGTGTTATAGCAAAAGAAAAAAAAAGAAAAAAGTACAGAGCTAGAGACCTGAATTTCAGTAGCTGTTGAATTGCTGGGATAGATAGCCACTAAAGCTAAATAACAGTAAATTTGCATATTTTTAATAGGATACTGTCACTGAAAAATTCTAGAGAAGGAAAAATGGATGGAAATTTAAGATTAAATAGCTATCTTACCTACATGTATTTCTTAACAATTAGTTCAACATGTCCTATTTAGTAATTCTAAATGAGATTATGTAATGTCCAGGCTATATATCTCTTATTTGTCCAGACTTCCTTTAGAGACTAGGACATGATTCATATCATCTCAGAATAAATATTTAAATTAGGTCACAGGAACTTTGCCTTCAGAAACCTTGATATCCATTGGTTACCAGATGTACATGTCTAAAGTGAATGAGAGGAATTCCATCAAATTTGTCACTATTAGCTGAGGTGCATCATGATAAAACCTGTTTGATATATTGAGCCAGATTTAATTATATGCCAGGTTATCAGAAATTGGAACTTTCTGTGGAAGAAGATAGGATTTTTTTTTTAAGTTTAAGGTTCTAGGAAAAAAAAATCTATGCTGTTAGGTAGCTTTATTATAAATACTAGTCAAAATATTGATATCAGAGAAAGTTGGTCAGAGAAAAGGCACGATATGTTTTACAAAAAAAATTGCAGATCTTTGCTTTGCTAGAAAAGTATAGCTGTATGTTTGATTATTATCAAATATTTATAGAAAGTAGACACCAGATCATTGAAATTTGACATTTACCACTTGCCATTACTATGGAATCTTCAATGTTATTCTGTGTGCACAGTCTGGGAATTGGTAAGAATATTATGAAAAATTCATGTTTGACTGTCTAATCTGTAGACAATACCTAATGCACTGTCACAGATGTGCTATGGCATGTCATAAAATATACAATTTGACACACTTCTTGACCTGAACATTTCATTTTTTTTTACAACTCCAAGCTCAGACAAGGAAAACAGAGAAAAAATTTGAGAAAGCATTGCTGGTAAGCAAGTCTTAACAAAGATTATGGATGGGGAAATTAAAGAAGAGGAGAAACTTTTTCAGAAAAGAATATATATACATATATATGTATATATATGTACCTATATGTATATAAGTAAGGGTTATTGCAGTAATAGTGGTATTTTGGTTAAGAAAAAAGTGATAATCTGAGCATAGCAGAAAATATACCAGGCAGTTGCCAAGTGCTTATTTTCAGCAAAGAGGGTCAATATAGTTAGTTCCCAGATGATAAATAAATAATAATAAAAAAGCTCTCCTGATTTTTTTTTGACAAAGTTGGGAAATTTGAATTAAAACTTGTTGGGTTCTTTAACAAGCATAATTTTCCCAGTCATAAAATCCTCTAAGACTGAAAATAAAGAAGAAAATATTTATGAGGGAGAGATAACAACATCATAAACATGGACAAAAAGCAGTTGTAGATTCCATACTGTAAAACATACCTTATTCTCATTTTGAATCGATTATTATCAAGGGATCAACTGTCTTTTTGTAGGTCGGTATCCAAACAGCAGTGAATTACTTGCCTAATACCACCGAGAAAAGCTCCGTGCAATTATACTTACTGATCAGCTTTTTAAAGCTCACTATTAGGCAGGGGTCTCCAGGGAGTCCTCTGAGCTCTTCTGCTGCCCACTGTGTTATTTCTTGTATGATCTTTATGGCAGCTCCTGTAGCAAATCCCTCACATGAGAAACCTTTATGAAAGGTTCTGGCACCGAACCACTCTCTGGAGCTGAGAGTGCTTCGGGCCTTTGAGAAAAATCTTACTGCTTGGAAATAAACCTTTTGGCACAAGAGCAGAGCTTTTTCCCGGGCTAATGGCACTCTGGGGGTCTGTTTCACCCCTTTACCTTAGCTAGGTAAAATCTCCTTGGAGAAATTATGCAGATTAAATTCTGTGGGGCAGCACTTTTCGCTTTTCAGAAAAAGAAGGAATAAAAAGCCCTCTGGTCCTTTTGGCTTTTGGACTAAAAATATGGAGTAAGCTTCATTAACAAATAAGCTTGAGTAAGACTGGCCACGTCTACTTTCAGTTATAGGCCATCATGAAGTCCACGCTGAGTTTGGCACTGCTGGATGTGATACTTTGCTACCATGTTACAGTTACTTTGGATTTGTCATTATTTTTCATGAAGAAATAAAAAAAGTAACTCACAAATTAGCAAGCAAGTAAAGGAATCAAATTCCAAAGGAATTCAAACTACCATTTTAAGAATATAAATTGCTTTGTTTTATTCACATAGTCTGTTAATGATGTTCAATATAAAGCTACGTAAGACAGAGAGATACATTGAGAAGCAATTTTAAAATTACTTTTCCCAGTTGAGAGCCACAGATAACTTCTTGAAAATTACAGATACTTCCAGCAGCTTCCTTCAGGTTGCCTTTGGCAAACAGCAGGTCACACAGATAGAATTCTGCACGGCACCGGATCTCAGAAATATTATAAATACCTGCCAGAGAAGACCAGTAATCTCTCTGTTTGTTGTTTGCTGTGCATGTAAGAACCGTCAGCCTTTTGCATGTTGGGAGCATTCTCAGGACTCTTGTTTTTTGTTCACAGGCTTTCAGCTAAATCTAATCAATAGGACTTCCATCTAACTTAATTTAGTTGATTAAGGTAAGAACAGGAAATTGGAATGTTGACAATAACCGTGCAAGGCTAAAAGTGCGCATGTTTTCAAATAGCTTTTTATTCATTCGCCAAATTATCTTCCATACTTTCTTAGTATCCTGCCACTTTTCAGACACTTTGCAATAGAGCTGGAAGAATAACAGATTTGTTATGGGGTAACTGAATATACGGCAGAAAATACAATTTTCAGTAAACAAATAAAGAGAAAAGGAATTATTTGTGCAAGAGAAAAAAATGATTGAGTTATTCCAAAAATATTTCAGTGGATCCACTCCCCAGAAATATTTGGTGTGATTTGTTTTCTTTTCTTTTTTAAACTTTCTTTTGATATATTGACCAATGAATGAAGAAAATGATAGAAATGTTTCAGGAGAGCTTAAAGATTTTTAAAAAGTACAAACAGGATTTATAAACATGGTAGCAAATGAAAAAAAATCAGAGATTTGAATTCTTTAAGCATATGGAAAACCTATAAAAATGTATGAAAGCATAAAAAAAAACAGAAAAAAATGAAAATATAATCAGCAGACACTTTAGATTAAATTTGCCAAATAGCTTTAGCTGAAAAAAGGAAGAAAAAAATGGAGAAAAAACAAATTTTAAAATTTGTTTTAAAATTTAAAAATGGAATGCTACATTTCAGAAATACTGGAGCATATCCTTTTCCAGATTTCTCAGTTTGTCTTTTCTTGCAGAATAGAGTTCTAATTTCTGAATTTGCCTAAATCAAGAGGAGATTAGATGCCTCTGATAACTAWCTTGAATACAGAGCAGAGTTGGGAATTAGCATCAGAAAGCTGTCACTCTGAAATAACATTAGTGTAATCTTCTCTTTGAAGACTTTTAGTAGAACATATGGTCATATTTCATAATGAGATTCAGTAGCACTATATATACATATATAGTATGTGTATGGATATATACATATACACTGAAGTAGTTGTTAGCCATAGGTTTTGACTTTGTTCATACAAGCACAATCATTAGTATAGAGCTGAGTTARTTGTAACTGGCGCTCTGCTGATCTAACATGCAGAAAGGATGTAGGTTAAGACACTAGCACCTTTATTCCAGTAAAAAAAAAGTCTGGATTTCCACGAGGGTATTCATAAACACAACACTCTTAATACCCTATACTATTGCTCCACTTCATATAAGCCAATTAGTCAATCTAAATAATCTGCTTTGTTCTGCTAGTTTTATTTTACATTCATAATGAACAAATACGAATGAATCATTTAAATTCATGTTTAATCCATTCTTTAGATTTGTTATGAAATGTCTCATTTGTTCTTTTAATAACTTGGAATTTTGTTTGATCTGCTTAAGTGTTGTAAGATATTTACCTATTTTAATGATAATAATAAAAAAAAATTTCAACATTTTATAGCTCTTTCTGCTTTGAGATAATTTATTTAACATTAATGATATATTTTCATCTATGTATTATAATTTTCTTGTGTATCATCTTAGGATAAATTTGTCTCTATCTTACTAAAAATGTGTTAGAGAACTTCTGTGTAATTTAACATAGATGATACAGAAAAAATTGCACAACTGGTATCTAATCAATTTCTTTATTCCAAAAAGGATATAAATAATCACAAAAAAGGAAAATACTTTTATCTGTCCACACCATGTTCCAGGCTTTGACATCTGAAATAAGGTAACATTCTGAGGGGAGAAAAAAAATTAACCATGATGTATAGCAAAAGTAACAGAAAAATATTGCTTAGTAAAACGGTGTATAGTAATCAGATAATTTTCTATACCTTGGAAATCTAGAGACACCTATCTACTGATTTTCCTGTTGGCGCAGACTGTAACTTTTCTGAATGATTTGAATGGGAATACATGTGCAAATAAAATTATRTATCAGCCAGTCCAGGATCATGCTGTATTGTAATCTAAATTCTAGCAGAACACGTCATTAAAATTTGTCATAGGAAAGTGTTTCAGCTAATTAAAACAAAAAGGAGTCAGAGACTGAACTGGGTTGATCCTCAGTGAACATGATAAGCCAAGACTAAAAGATATATCCCMAAAATTTCTTAAATATATTATTTGGGTTAGTAGAGCATTTTGTCTTTATACTTTCAAAAAGTTTCATCTGAATTTTGAAATGRGAGGTTTCCAAATGAAAATTCAGAACATTTTCAGCCACATATGCGACAAAGCTGTATATCTAGTGTTCAGTAAAGAACAATATATTTTGAGAAAAGTGTTGGCTAAGCTTAATCTCATCTTAGAAAATATTTCTGTTGCTACTGCATTTWAAAAAAAATGCGGAAAAAATCTTCGTATGACTTCTCTCTGACATACATAGTGACCAATGGTATAAATTAGTTATAAGCTCCAAATATACAGATCTGCACGAATTAATTCATGTGAAGGACAACACAGTACTACCTGCTAAAGTGTGCTGGATTTTATAAAAAATGCAGTCYCCTCCAGATTGTTTGCCTGTTTGTAAAGAAGCACTGTTCGACAGCAGTTCTAAATTTTTTAGAGTATCTCTTCCCTTCATCTTCTCTGTAATAATTTAGGCGGCTTCTTCGTGCGTGTCCCTGGATATATGCTGCACTGCGGAGTGAGGCGCGGTGCGAGCGGAGGCGGGGAGGAGTGCGGGGCGCTTCCTCCCCTCGCGTCAGACCCGCAAGCTTTCCGGGCTGCAGTGCGCGCAGCTGGGGCCCTGGGAATGCCCCTGCTCCCTCCCAACTTGACGCCGCAGCTGCTGCCCTTTCCTGCATGTCTCTACCTTGATCAGTCTTTTCTCCACGCTTTCTTCGCATTTTTCACTCTTTGCCTGCCTGTGTCAGCGACCAAGGGAAGAAAAGAGAAAAGTACACCCTGGGGCCGGATTCTGCATGGGGTTGGAAGGAGCTGGAMGTTCAGGCTGGGCAGCCTTTGGAGGTGCACATGCTGGGGTGCTTTAGAGGCACCCGTGCCCTAGCCRGGCGGGAGGACACTGACCCCTTCTCGTGAAAGACGGTGCTAGATGTAACGCAAATACAGCATATGTGTGTTTTTGAACAGATAATTCACACATACAGTTGCCTACTTGAGTGTGCTTATGCATGTATGCAGCTATTAAACCCTTCATCTTTYCTGTTCGCTAATTTGGTTCGCTCTGATTTTTGACAATTTCTAACRTCCATTCTGCCGTTACTATCACACTTGAACTACTTTTCATTTGCTGAGCACCGTTTATCCCGCTTAAGTCCTTCCTTCTTTAGACTCCTTTCTTCAAATCCTCTTTCCTGTATTCAGGTTTAACGCCCACGCTCGCTCTCTCTTCAAATGTTGTGCTGATATTCGTCTCCTGTGAAGTTACRCTCGTTTTTGTAGAGTTGCCCAGCTGATACATGTAAAGCACTTCCCTGTTCTGCTCAGTGCTGCGCAAAGGGGAAGAACATGCCCTGCGAATAGCTTACACCGCGCTGAAACTCTATTTTGAGATTTGAAGAGAGTTGTAAGACATAGACAAGCCTTGCTGTGCATTGCAGTATTTAAGGCATTTGTAATCCGTATGCGGATTCAGCGAGGTGATTCATTCCTTAACTGAATCCTCTGGAGGGAATTAGGTACCTAAGCTCCCGGGACGGTGCACAAGGAGAGGAAGCACTGTGGGGTAGGAATCGTAGAGTTCTGTGGAGTGATCAGCTGATAAAGCTGAATTAAAAGCATAAAAAAGTCTGGACTCAGTTGCTTTCCTGGGTGCAGGATGTAAGAGTCGGACTAATTCTCACTAAGTAGATGATTTTCTCCATTTAGGATCCAGAGTTGTGAATACTGTTCTTGTGTGTAGTACAAAAGCCATTTTTTTCTGTTTTGTTTGTTTTTGTTTGTTCTGTTTTTTGAAGGGGTAATTTGGAAAGCACTAGGGGAGGCAACCTGATTTGGGTGGAAGATTTGAATTGAGGAACAGGTGAAAAAGTGAAATATTAGCCATAGTTTAGAGGTCTACGTAAACACTGGTAAAAATAGTTATATATTTTATTAGTGGAGCTGTTCCATAGGAGGAATTAAGAAAGTATCACCTAAAAAATTTCATGGGGATTTGAGCAGCTCCAGGCACTGCATCACTCATAACTTCTCTTCCATTCTAAAAAAATGCTGTTTTACATCTACTATGAACACACTGAAAGTACTGGCCTCTATTGATCCCTGTTCTTGCAATTCTTTGGGCATCTGGAGGTTGAAATCAGAACTTCAGCCTGATCTAGGACAGTTAAAGTTTCCTTGGGCTTAAGCCTGACTGCATAGGTGCCTTTACTCTTGCCCACAAGCGAGAATTTAGATGCTTGTAGTATAGCCAGGTCAGAGCACAGCAATGATTTTAGAATCTTGCAGTCTAAGTAAGGGCAACAGAGTTAAAAAAACAAATGTTATTTACATGAAATGGCAATGATTAGATTATAGATCATATCTTCTGAAGGCTAAAGTTGGTGTGATATCTTTGAAAAAACGGTTTAAGGGACCTATCATTTCCCAGCCAAGGAAGAACAGCAAAAATGAATGTTGTGTTTTCTTATACATGTACTCCTTCCTTGACCTTGGTGACACTAATGGAAAGAGGCAAGATGGTTTCCAAATTCATTATCTCCTTCATCTTTGGCCTATAGAGAAATCTCTGCAGTAAAGAAGCAACCCCTTGTGTTTTCAAATTTTAGCATTACTGTCATTCCTATTTGGATGTTGTTARAACTCACTCAAATATATATTTTTCATTATAGTAAATTTTTAACAGGTGAAACTAAGCATTTGAGGGAAAAGTGTACTTCATTATTAAATCCTCAAAGGCTTTCCAGTTGCTTTTTGTGTTTGCATAATAAGACACAGCTTTGTTTTAAAAAAGTGTCAGGAAAGTTAGGCAATTTAAATCAATGCATTTTAATCTGCATAAATAGTGTGTGATTTCCCTGCAGTAACTTCCTTTAGTAATGTTCACAGTTTTAATTTTACATTTGTCTGAATAGGATCAAAATCAGTCTCCTCCTCTCTCCTCCCTCCTCCATCTCCTTCTCCCTCCTTCTTCTCCCTCTCCATCTCCCTCTCCCTACCCTTCTCTCTCTCTCCCTCTCTCCCAAATTTAAACAGAATGTGGAAATGTGCATAGCAGATACAGTGCCAGAAGAAAGCTGATCTAGTGCTCCAAATATACCTGTATATTTTACCTTTCCGTGAGCTTTTGTTCTATCAGTTCTGCAAGTAGCACAGAATGATTTCAGTCCTGAAGAGGAGGGCAGATGAGAGTCAGAGATGTCAYGTCGGTTGAAAGGACTCTGTGGAAGACATCTTTTCCTGAGCTGCAAYGGCAGGAAAAAGTTAATAAGATTACAGCATCCTTGAGCACTTATTCCAAAGGCCAGAAATGAAGTCCAGATGTTGCAGATGCTAACACTTTGGCCCGTGAGCTGTGCGCAAGCTCCAGGTCCTTGCCTGCTGTAGAGGTSGGAGGGAATTCCACTGCCCCTTGTGCCAGCCCCATCCCTTTTTGTGAAAAAAAAAATTAAAAAAACAACCTCCCCTACATTTCTTTTGTTAAAAGGTGCATAAGTGTAAGAGTACATTTATGAAAACATATAAAAACACTTTATGAATTACTGCCTCGTTCTTCCTTCTATTTCCCCTGTCAGCTTCCCAGTCAGATGTATATTTGACTATAAAGAGCAGTTTGGCCATGAATGAACCGTCTTTGGAATAAAGAACCAACAGGCAGAAATTAGGCAATGATGCAAAGTGCAAGAGCTGCGTCATGCTGGCATGTTCCCTCCCCGGGACAGGAGAAGAGCTGGCAGTGTTCACGTCACTCTGGAGAATCACTGTCTGGCAGAATACCACCCCAGCCCAAGGGGGKGTGTAAGCTTCTTCAGAGAAATATTGTTTTTCCAGAACTGTTTGGCTGACTGCCGGTGATTTTCATTCTAAAGATATGCGAGTCTTTTACACAGTCATGAAATAGAGGAAAGATCCTTCCATCCATTTGATTTCAGAACACAACTGCTGTGTGCTTCAGCTCCATTTTTATGCAAACAAATGTATCTCCACTTGCTGATCCATGAAGAAAATTTTGCATTTCAAAAGGAGAATAATAGAAAGACCACCTACCAGAAGAAAATATAACAAAGAAAGAAGGACTGAGATATGAAGTTTTTTTTTGTTCTCTAACAGATTTAAAACTGACTTTTTTTTTCTTTCTCTTTTTTTTTTTTTTTTTTTGAGAAATTAAATAAAGATATGGAGGCTGTTGCAGTGAAAACAAGACAGTTTTGGTACTGGAGAGAATGGAAGAAGGAAACTCTTGTTTTCAAACAGGGAACTTTCCACATGCTGAGGAATGAAAAAAAAAAATATTGTACAGGTTTAGCAATAGCTAAAATGAAAATATATTCTGTCAAATTTCAAAAACAGGAAGATGACTCAGATAAAAATTAAATATTATGGTGACTCAGATGCTACAACAAGAGATGATTCATAAATAGTAGTTCCTCAGATAAGTCTTCCAGTAAACTAAGTATTATTAAATATTTTAATAAACTTGGCCAAGTGTATTGGAAATGGCTTTCAGTTTTTGCTAGCCATATGCCATGATAGAAAAGAAATAATCAAAAAAATTCAAAATATAATTACATACATCTAATAGTAGACCTGTTGAATGTAAATATTAATAAAGTTATGAGGACATGCAATTAACTGTTATTTAGTGGATTTTATGTTAAAATGACTTTCTGATCAAATTTGGAAATCAAATAAGTCTTCCTAAGCATTTGTATCTCATTAATAGTGTCCCTATTAAATGCCAGAGAAAACAGAGCAGCTATTTTTCTAAAGAACTGTGTATTTGTATACATTCCTGTTGCTCACACTTTAAAATACTTCTTAAAATACTTTAACATATGAAATTAATTTCTTAGGATATAATTACTATTTTCTATTTTAAGTATAGGAGCAACACATTTTTCCTTTAGCACAGTAGAGAATTTCAGACTTGTAAAGCATCTTCCAATCTATGACCACAACCCTGATAGGGGTAAAGGGTTGGCATAGATGACCTCCAGCAGTCCCTTCCCACCTAAATTATTCTATGATGTTATCCTTAACGGCTGGATGCTTCAACACTTCCGCAAGTCACTGTTTTACAAACATCTTCCTTGGCCCCCAGAACAGATCATTTTTTATGCAACTTTATGATAGCAACAGCCTTGAATAAATACAAAGCTCTTGTAGACTGGATTGCAAGAGCAGCCTGTTAGTGTCTACATGCCTTTTGGACTATTTTCTTGAAAAAGAATGCATTCCTTCTTCACGTCAGTATGACCTTACACAAGAGACTACTGAATACTGTATAACTTCCATTAGATTTCAAACATCCTTTTCTGAGAGGTGTTTGAAGGGAGTAACTGGAAAAAAAGATAGTTTCTTAGGCATGCAGGTCAAACTGAACAGAAATTCTCCACTATTAAAAATTAAGTCATGTGATTTTATCTATTTTTGGTTCTACATTTTCTAAACTTGATATGTTTATTAAATAACTAACTTCATATCATATCCATTTAATTGTTTCATTTCACTACTTAAGTGGAGACATGTCACACAAGTAAAATATATGTAGGATGTTTTCGATCCATGTTCTGATAAAAAGAAAAGTCTGGCTGAGAAGCGTAGGAGGAGAACTTCTTTTTTCACTATTATTATACAACATCCTTAATTTCCAGGGAACACTATGTTCTTCTGATAATAATTTCTGCAACAACTCAGCGTGTTTAAGAGCTTTATAGCTTTATACTTAAACCTGTTTTGCTATCTTTAGAAGCACTGCATTTTGTTACTGCAAAACTGAAAAACTGACTTATGAATCAATAAAATGAAAATAATCAATGTATGTAATATCACATACTGCAAATTTTAATCTGACAAATGTCAGGACAGCAATTTTGATGATCATGTTTATTTGGAGAACTGAATACTACTTCATATGACCTCATTTTTCTAGAAAGCTCACACATGTGCTTATCTGTAAGTTACCCCTCTGGGGGGCTATCAGATCCCGGATGTGTGCACAACACACATTTATCCTACTGAAAGGCAGGATTATGTTTTTATGCTGTTTCATTTTTTAAAGCATAAGGATTTATAATGTGGAAAATATAACTGGGATGACTGTCTCCACACACAAACTTCTGCACGGTTTCTGTTTCACAGCAATATTTGTTTCAATTACGTGTGCTCCCTGCATGTTACAGAAATATTTATCTTTTGGAAAMCCATCTATCCAGTAACAAGTGGAACAGTATCAACAGGAGAGATCTAAAAAGTTATATGTATGTTAGAAAATGATGTTGCCCAGTAGGAATGGATTTATAGACTACAACTGTTGGTGTGGAGAACCTCATGTCCATGCTGCTATGAATTCAGACAGTACACTTCAGGCTGGTTTTAGTGCTGTCCTATGGACTGATTGCCTGCTAACGATCAAAGCACGTAGGGCACGTCCYGGATTGCATCTTTTCATTTAATTTCATCCAAAAGGATGGTTCCTGCACTCTGACAACAGAGTACTCTTCTGCAGTGTGAATAAAGCAGAAGATACTGAATCTGAAGGGAAGATTCACTTCCAGAGTATACTTCTGATCTGAACTAAATAATAATAATAATAATAAATAATAATAATAATAATGATGATGATGATGTCGATGCACCCAAACAGTCTTGATTTCAGAACATCATGATATTCCTAAGGCACAGAACAACAATTTTAAATAACTGCTCTAGATCACAATATAGAGAATATTTAAAATTTGGTTGCCTACCTCTGTTTTGGTGAACTATTGTTTATCCTGCGACAAGGATTTCTGAGGACACAGCTTGCCAGAAAGATAAATAAGAGAACAGATATATCGCAGATAGTAATTTTACAATGTTTATTTCTGATTTGCGGGGGAAAAGGTATCAAGGCCTAGCAAAAAAAAAATGTTCCGAGGAAGCTGATTATTATTTTTTTWAAAATAACTTTCTAAATATTACAGACACACTGAACCTTCACTACCTAAATTTTAGACCTGATAAAAGTAGAAAACCAGCCGCTTTATTAGAATTCTCCTGTGGACAACTCCATGTTCTGTTCATCAATCTGTTATGCCCATTTTCTTAGCCCTCACTGGGAAATTAAATAATCCTGACTGACAACTGACACATTAATTGCCTTTGAGGGAGCACACCTTTAAAAAGCAGTAATTTAAAGTCTTCTGCTTTGGTGGAAGAACCAATTTGCAGCATCATCAGTCAAGGTTTTGACATGTAACTTTGCACTTGCCATTTTGTTAATAAAGAATCACACTCRAATCCTGAGAGAGTGTTTCCCTAAAGAGAAACTTAGATGTCTTTGTGAAATTAAGATGACTTTGATAGGGACATGTAATGAATGTTTAAATGAGTTATTAACCTTTCATGACTTCAGTGAGTGTTACTGCAAGACAATTCATCATTATATTGTCATAAACTGCAAAAAGGTGAATATCATAGTAAGATTCATTTTTTTTAAAGTTTATTTCTTGCTAGTTTTAGTGCATAACAAAATTGGGCTCTTGTGTGCCTAAGGTTTAGTAAACTGTGTGAGAATACAATGCGTTGCTAATAACTCTGAGGCCATGTAAGTAAACAAATGAGAAATTAATAAAATAATTCTCCAAGCAATTAATATTTTCACTGAAGTTCACATTTTCACATGCATGCTGATTATTAAGTCATAGATTATCATAGTGCTTCTTTCCATCAAAGGTAGCTTATGCATGTATAAAAATAGAGCTTATCAAAAAATGTTTCCTTTTCCTTCATGTATAAAACCAATGAAAACAGAAAATTTTGGAAAATCTAAAATTCAAAATGCGCGGATTCAAATATATGCTCACATTGTGATGGGAAGTATGTTGTGAATACTTTATTCTTCTACTTTTTAGATGGGTTTGATGGGTCTACTGAACCACATTTTTTGTGGTACAATCAAAGAGTATAAGGCTAGTATTCATCAGAATAAAGAAATTGCAGCATGAGATTCTGGCTAACCGAAAAGCACGAGACATGGGGCCAGTGCTATACAACACTCTTGAAGCCCCATAATGACTTATAAAAATCATATACAACTGTATTGTTTTGCTTTGAATAATAAAAAAACATGTATTCAGAAGTCACTTATCAGGGTAAACATGATTTTTTTTCTTTTTTCTTTTTATAAGTCTGATTTTCCTCAGAAGGTAGTTTTGTTGGATTTCCTTTTCACCTTCCTAATAAAAAAAGACTTTGACTATCTTACTGAAAAAAAAAACCCATGAAGACGACTATTATATTCAAATCTTTTGAGGAAGTACAGTCTTTCATGAAGAAAAACTCTGCACTTACCAAGAACTTGTTTTCAATTCAGCTTTTCGATCTATTTAGAATAGGAGATAATAGTAGGGAAACCATTATTCTTTAATAGCTTGTACAGCATGTCACGTCTTTAGATCCTCTGTTGACTTGTCTGCAGTTCTCAATTAAATGCAATTAATCAGATACATTCTGTATTTATAAAGGGAGAATTGTGTCTCACTACAGTGAGAATGTCTATTCCCGGGGCAAGCTACATACATTCTATATTTCTCTTTGCACAAGTGGAAGAGGGTATTGAGTCAATAGTTTCTTTTAATAATTAAAACAATTCTTCATGAAATGATATATTGCAATAAATAATAAGATCTGGTTCATAAAACATTTTATTTCTTTATTTTCAAATGAGTATTATAGAAGATGAGAAATTGCCAGTGCTTTCAGGTTATGAAAGGCTATATTATTTAGAAATATGCTGTGGAAAAAGGTAACCAATATGAAAAAGAATCCTTGAGAATGAAGACTTTAAATACTAATGTGGAGGAATAGCTAAGACTGGAAATGCACTATTTTGAGGAGGTGACACTTGTTCTGAAAGAGCTGTAAATTATACACAGTATGAAACTGGAATCGAACAAAGGTATAAGATAATTATCCACAACAGGAGCTGTATGTCCATTTGACACAATTTTGTGACAATTGCAAAAAGAATGCTGCCCTTTCCTGTAATGCATTTGCTCTTGTTATTTGTCATTTTTGCCATCATGTCAGCAATTTCAAATTTGAAAGTTAAATCATGGCAAATTGTCACAGTGGTAGTTCAGGCAGTGTTAGGACTACATTTATGTGATTGTTTTAGTAAATGGCTCATTGGAAAAATATTTTCTGCTCAGTTGAAAGTTTTGCTGCA
Organism: Rhea americana; assembly: GCF_003343005.1. Taxonomy (NCBI): domain Eukaryota; kingdom Metazoa; phylum Chordata; class Aves; order Rheiformes; family Rheidae; genus Rhea; species Rhea americana. The sequence goes on along the minus strand of NW_028185038.1, from coordinate 1,940,845 downwards.
GGGAATAAAGCATATGAGTCTGAAATACAAATTCAAGTTATTCATGTGCAAAAATTGACCTTTCCCCGATACATACTTATTCACTAAGTTGGCTGCACTAACAAAGTTTAAGTGTGCTTCTTTCTATCATTACTGTTGACAATGAAATGCATCTTCATTCCTTTTAAGATTTTTGAAATGCACATAACTTGAGCTAAAATGTAAAATTCATGTGAGTAGAAAATTTCTTACATTTTATAGAAATTATTTCTTTAAAATTATTGATACATTTTTCTCATATGTAGAGATTAAATATTTGTTATGTATTCTTTATTCTAAGGTAATACATGGGAATGAAAAAAAACAATGTTTCTGTGTGATTTTTAAATGTTTTTCTTGTTACAAGGTTACTAGTTGTGAATATGTATAAAAACACTCTAGAAATATTGAAGATACTTTAGTTTAGAATTTGTTCTCTCTGAAGTCATCAGCAGAGACATGAAAACTCTAGGAAATTGTATCATCTCTATTTTTTGCCCTGTAGTACAAAGTAAATAAAAAGTATCAAGTCACAGATATACACATTAGTAAAAATTAGTTATATTTGATATCATAGGCATCTAATTTTACCCAGAACACAAAGGTTTATTATTATACCACAATAAGCAAAGAGTCCATCATGATACTAATTTTCTTTTTTTCTTAGCTGTTCCAAATTGTATTTTTTTTTTCATATGAAACCTGTTAGGAAGTCTTCATAGTTAACAATATGCAAGATACTAAGGCTATTGCATTAGTTCAGAACAAAAAAGAATGTAGAAAATATAGGAAAACATTGAAACATTAAGTCAGCTATGGCAATACACTCAGAATCACTTCCTACCTCTATTTCTACAACATGTAAGAGTCAACATTTTTTTAATAAAATCAGTATCTACGTACCTTAACCAGTAACACAATTTCTGGAACTGGGAAGCATCTCTAAAGTTTATGAGTGATAAAACTTTTTGAAAATCATAGGAGTCGTGGTGTTTGCCTTGCTAATTGGGCAGATCAGTAGTAAAATTTTGTATTTTCTTAGCCAGTCTGCAGGGCTGTCGTGTCAGAGGCACTCTGCGTGCTGGCTCCACGTGGGTGTTTTGGGAAAGYGATCTGTATGCATGTACGTACGTATGTACGCATGACCGTGCCGGCTGCAGGCAGGAAGGCTGGGAAAGGTGTGCACGCGCGTGCAGAGCGGCCGTTCTGGAGCCATGACTTCCTTTCCAGCACCTTCCTCATTGCGTGGGAGGATACTTCTTCCACAAACTGTTGCTTTTTGTCACTGTGTAGAAGAAATGCATGAGAGGCTTGAATTTAGCTTGTACAAGAAACACAAATCTATTGGTTGTTAACGCTTGAACATTCACTTTTGCAGTTTAAATAATATATTTTCAAGATAGCTCTTTTTGATATGCTCTTAAGTAGACCAGTAACAATATTTTTGGAGACTCAGTGCCACATATTAGTAGCAATACTGAAAATATCAAGCTGGTTAGGTGTTGGGGGGGCGGATAGACAGACAGGAGAATCTTGCTCCTTTGCTTCCTTGGAGGTTTGGTTTGCTAGCAGACAAGAGGAAATTCTCTCTTTATAGCTGGCTGCCAGTTCTCCTGCTGGAGGACAGAGGACTGTTTGTACAGCAGATGAAAGTACATGCTGCTGCATAGACACATCAAACTCAGTTTATTTTTGTAAAGATGCTATGAGTTTTCACCCCAATGTTCACAAGACTCAGACAAAGGAAAAAAATAGTGACTCTGTCGCTAAAGGGAGAAAGTCAGAGTGGCCTTTGGGCAGCTTGATGACAAAGTGTTGGAGTGATTCCTGGGGTAAATACCTTTCTCATGAAAATTTACTGCACAAGACAGTGGTTAGGAATTTGGAACATCCTATCTCTAGGACATCTCTAGGGTATCACTGCATGGAACAAGTTCTGCTCTRTTATGCTGAAGCTGATATGATGAAACCAATACCATAACGGAACTCAGGAGATTTTGGTTTGAGAAGAAAACTACACTAATTAGTTCTCTTGTTTGTTAAAAATATATACACAATATTACCTTCAGATGTCCTGGCATCTCTGCCTGTACTAAGAAAAATAACATTTTTTTTTAGAGTAAAATATTTGCTTTACTCTTTCTTTTTTTTTCTACAGCGCTCTTCTGCCAAGGCATCTCAAATCATTTTAGTAGTGCCCTTATTCACATAGGATTTTGTAATCATCCCATTTTGTTAAAAGTGTGATATCTCAAAAGAGATTTTGCTAAGAGCTCTCTGGGGTTAAGTGGAATTTAGAAACCTATACACAAATTTGATTTTCTGCTCATCTATGACTTAAAAAACTAAAAACTAAATGGAAAAAAAATCCCGAGCTCTTATGTCTATTTTTAAGTATAATGTAATCATTACAGATCTTTGTTATTCAGTTCTGTAAAACTGAAAAAAAAACCCAAACCCAAAAAACAACAACAAAAAGCCCTAATAAGATTTTGGACAATCTGTGTCCTTGATGTATAGGAAACCTAATTTCTGGTCCAGCAATTCAGTGGTTTCAGTGAAGTTCTAGACATACTGCTGCACAAAACGGAAACTGTGCTTTACTAGAAATTCAGTTATTCAGAATATGGTAACATCAGTTCTAATGCATTGACACTTCTCTTTTACAGGTGAAATATATGTAGTACTAAAGGAGGGGAGAGCGGTCTTTTGCAAGGTAATATGCTCTGTTTGGTATGCTATGAGAGTCTGGCAACAGAACTGAAGTAATTTTAACAACAAAGATTACCTCTTGATTTTTCAAGTCACTGATCAGTGTGTGCCATGAATGAGTGCGGAGGTGTGATTAAGGTTACGTGAGAGACTCCACTGACATGCCTGTGTTCACTGTCTGCCCTGAGCCCTGCTTTCAGTGTAAGGTCTTGTCTTAGTTTAGTCTGAGGCCCCTGATATCTTCGTTCTTTTCCCAAGTCTCTTCCAGTTTTATAATGTACAAACCACTGCAGTTTCTCACCTCATGTTTCTCTCTCTCTTTCCCTGTCCTGCCAAACAGCCATCCTTCTGGTGGCTTCCTTACTGATAACTACTTCCATTTGCCTTTCCTTCCACCCTCACATGTTCTTAATGATACTCCATCTTTGTCAAATCCCAATAAGGAAAAAAATCCATATGTTTCATAAAGTAAATTGCTATTCTTGAAAATGAATTGTTTTAATGCAGCCTGCTCATACCTTATTTCTTAATCATAAGCAAAAGGTGGCAGATGTCATTACTGCCATCTAAAACCCAGAGGACTTTTAYTGATTAATAGAAAAGCCAAAAAATCAGCATTTTGAAAATAAATATCTTGTATAAGAATGGTTCTTTCAGAGTCTAGTAGCTATAAATATCAAAAGCACAGTAAACACTTTCTTATGGGCAGCTATAGTAGTTCTACTGGAACCTCTYTAAGAACACATTCAAAACTGTTTGGAGAAGCTTCTGTGGAAAAACAAATGTTACTTAATAATGAGAATCTGAAGTGTTGACATGCTAGGTTCACAGAGCTGATACTCAGAGATATATTATTCCCAGAGACTGATACAGCAGCTGCACAGCATTCCAAAACTGAAGAAGGATGTGTGATTCCTGGAAAGAATGGACTGATCACCACTCTTTTGATACGTCAGTCAAGACATAACTACAGAACAAAGACAAAGAGGTAGTTATTTCCCTTCCACTATGTCTTTACAAAAAATTCAGGTATCTGCAGAACATAACTAAAAAGACCTTAATAGGAAGCTAATATACATATTTGTAACTAAAAAACATTACTTGCATTCTTTAAGATTTCTTTTACCTTTAATTAAGAGAATATTTAAGTAAAACAAACCTATTAATTTTTGGTTCTTATAAGTCAAACTGGAGAAACGTGTATCTACCCAGAAGTGGGTGATTTGCCTTGTCTCAGCGAATACTTCTTAAACAAAAACATGATATGAGTAACCCAGGTGCAATTACCTTCTTGGAAAAGCCTACATCTCCTATAGCTTTGTTGTTAGGACTTCTTTTTGAAGTTAATGGTAGGTTTTAGGCAATCCAAAGAGCAGAAAATGCTTCTCTATTTTTCAGGTCATTGACATGTCACGTTTGAGGAACACAGACCATAAATAAGAGTACATGAATTTCTCTGCTGGCAGTATGGGGTAGCAACTGTTTCAGTTTTTTGTGGGGCATAATGGGCTAKTTAAGGATATTCCTGGATGCATACATTTAGCATACATTTTATTTTTATGAGTAATTTTAAGTAAGTTTAAGTCTTCTTTAGGTTCAAACCTTAGTATAAGGAGAAAATGAATTTAGATTTACTGTGCCCTATTATAACCACTAAAGAAAAATGAAGTGATATCTTTTCCTTCCTCCACAGTGTTCTGCGGAGGCCCGATCTTGTAGATATTCCCAGAACACAACTACTGGATGAACCATTGCAATGATGAATGCCTGGTTTGTGAATGTGGTGGGACTTTTATGAGAACTATATAGGTTGTCAGTCCACATCATCAACATTCAGCTGGTTATAGTATGGATAGAAAAAAAAGTAAGCTTTTACTGAAATACCAGATCATAGAAAATTAGGTGCTTAGGTATTTTAGAAGGGCAAAATGGCTTTTAGGGGATCTCAGTGGGTTGAGATCGCTACAGGGGCAGTTAGAATAATTAAAAGGCTCATCCTTACACGCACAATGTCAGTAGAGCAGACCCCAAAACCCAGTTAGAGAAATAAGCCCGTGCCCTGGTTCTTCCCAGGGCTATCTCAAGAGACCTATCAACGCTGTGGGCTGGGGGAACACCCATCATCGCGAGGCAACAGAAGGGTTTTCCAGAGCACCTTTCAGACCAAAAGGAGTTACTGCTTGTGAGGCATGAGACTTCTTATGAGATGCAGGGGAAGGGAATTTTGAGGTTGTACAGGATTTATTATGGGATGCTCAGGGGAGGAATGAAAAGAGGGGAGAAGGAGGAATAAAGGTGGTTTGGGGAGAATCGAGCATGGGAAAATAGAGGGATAAAGAGATAAAAGGTGTCAGTTATCTGTAAACAGGCTGCTGGTCAGGACATTTGGCTGGCCATGCTCTATGCCTGATCACCAGTCTGTCCTCTCTTATTAAACTCCATTTGTAAGTTTTTTTCTTGAATGAAGAGCTGTCTATTCTGTGTGCATGTGTGTGTGGAGGTCTAAGTGCCAGAATCTGGAGTGGGACTGCAGGTCACAGGGCCCATGTGCCTGTAGTGCCAGCAACTGGGAGGGTGAAAGAATGCAAGTCAGTGGGAAACTACTAGTGACTAGCAAATCAGACTAACCAGTGATGAGGGAGTGAGATGTGTATGTGTATATGTGTGCCTCTCAGAGTGAGACAACTAGAGGAGCTGGCTACTGGAGGGATCAGGGGTCCTAGCCAGCTGCTGGAGAGACTGTAGGATCTGCAGATTGTACTATGAGACTCATTTGCATGTGTGTATTTGTCTCTGTGCAAGTTACAGCTGGAGATGAGAGGATCCCAGAGGCAGTTACTGGGTAGAATAAGTGTCTAAATTCAGCTACGAGTTGGTTCCATATTTTACGTATGTATATATTTTCCATTGTTGGACCTTCACCATAATTAGCCAGAGAGTGGAACAGGATCAGGATGTTGGGACTGTTTGTGTTTGTGTAAGTGCCATATTTTCTAAGTTGATCTGTGTGGCTGGCCATGTATGTATGAATATGTACTGTACACGTGTTTTTGTGTATCTTTGTGCCTATTGGATGTACATGCTCAGCCTTGCTCCTGGTTAGACCTGGGCCATGGCATTGCAGGAGCCTTGTCTTTATTGCGCTACTTCATTCAGTAACCCCTAACAGCAATTAAATGTTACGGAGGCACACTAGTATGACTCTAGCCATAAGGACTAATGATTATAAACAATTCCAGGTGTGACCTTAAGCTAACACTGTAGATCAAAATCTCCTACAGGAAGCAGTCTKACTCCATTAGGGTCTGGGGTTCTTCCCACAGAACAGTTTGCAGGACCTTAACCCGCTATTCTACCTGTAGGACCTTTGTCCTTTGATATGCATCTCTTTGGGGGAGGGAGGAGGGAGCAATTTCCTTTTTCTTTATTTTTTCCTTTTAAACAAGATGCTGAATGTATTTTCAGTTGGATGGCTACATTTAAAATAAGAAATTGCCAGTTTGTGTTGGCTGAAAGCATTTACAGTGCAGACTACAAAGACTTCAAACAGGAGAATGTTACAGACTTTCGCTCATGATTCATTCTTCTCAGCTGTCTGTGGGAGCTTATTTTAACAACCAGAGATTTCACAAAATAGTTGCTAAATGTACATGCAGCCAGACTTTTATAAAAAGATGCACTTTTTCTAAGATGTATATGGCTTCAGATCCATTTCTCAATACAAAAGATACAAAGCTCTGAGTCTAGGACTGAAACCTAAGGGGCTGTTTCATCACACTGTTCTAAGTCTTACAGGACATTGCAGCCTCATAAGTATATTGTTAATATGTTTAATACGGTCATATTAAGCTAGCACACAGTCCTATAAGTCAGTTCTGAATATCAATATTTTTCAAGGATTATTACGTAAAGATAGTTTAGCCTTTTATTGCATAATCGTTTTAAGAGAATGTTTATTCACGGCATCTCAGATAATACCTCTATCCCAAAGCAATTTTTTTTTCTGTTTTTACTGCTGATACATTATCATCTTTCATCATCTTATTTAATGTGATTGTTTTAGTCTACTCTGTTCTCATAGGGAAGTTGTGGTCATACCACTGGCAAGTAAGGGAGAAGGCAAAGGGCACTCTTCAGTTATAAAACAGAAAGGACATATGCAAACTAAAGCCCCTTCACTCCTTTGTGTACAAAGGCTGTCAGAGAATGCTAATGGTCACAAAGTTAAAGAAGAGATAAGATTATACTTCTTTCATTCTTCATCTTAGTTAGAAAAACAGAGTGCAAAACGTTATATAATTTAGTTCATGTCTAATTAAATTAATACAGAAAGAGGGCCAATGCCTAAAACTGAAATGTGAAAAGTTCTGTGGCTGCCAGTTCCAATCTTGACAATCATTCAATTTATCTTATTTTGAAAGAAAAATAGTGGATTATCTGATCAAGTGTCTTTCTTTATTTTCTTTATTTTTTAATTTGCTCATCACTCTAGCTTTCATGATCTCTTAATGATAGCTATGACACGTAAAATGGATGCCAGAAGATGTCAAAATGGGAAAAGTGAAGCCAACAGTTTATTTATCAGTTTAACAGGATGAAATTTGACCTACTGCAGCCATGCATTACAATGTTCATGAACTACAGAAATATAGAATTCAGGCTGCTAATGTGATGACTTTTCAACTAAAAATGTCTTTCTCAGCTATGATTCCTTTATGTGTTAACGTTACATGAGATTTCATCTTCTGAGTCACATGATATATCTGCCTTTTAAAACTACCTGTAGTTCTGCTGCCTATGATGTGGAGAGGCTGAGGAAACAGGACTTGCTTAACCTAGGACCAAACAGCAGCCCCTCGTTTCTGTGAGTACACAGAAAGAGCCAGATTCTCCACAGCAGTGCAGTGTGGGAGGAGAAGAGAAAATAGGCGTACACCGAAATGGGAGTAGATTGTAAACGAAAATGAGAGTGTTTACCCAACCGCATATAAGTAGAAACTTTTTCTCTGTGAGCATCAAGCTTTGGAATGGGTTGTCCAGGGAGATAATGCAATCTTGGTCACTCGAGGATTTTAAGACACAACTGGTTTAAGCCCTAAACAACCTGGTCTGATCTTGCAGTTGATCATCCTTTAACCAGGAGTTCGGACTAGAGACCYCCTGAGGCCCCTCTCTGCCTCTCTGTCTAAATCACCCTATGACCCTATGATATTCGTTGAATGTCTTCCCTGAACTTGTCCTTCTATGGATGATTGGCTAGGGATGATGGTTCAGGCTTTATTTGGTGTAGTATAGTTGTTGATTGTTTTTCCCCACATTTGTTAGTTACATTGTGAATGCTGTGTTTTATGAGATTAAATGCCATGAGGCTGGTGAATTTATTTGATACTTGAAATAAACCAGTAATCCCGTTTGCACAGACAAGCCTCAGAACCGTGATTCCAAAAAAAGGCACAGCTGTCCGCAGGCAGRAGCAGCCTTCATTATTTTGAAATCCTGCCCTTCTACTGGATCACACTTTATACARGAACTTTCAAGGTCATAGCCAGAAAGGAGACTAGATTCAGGACAGCCAAATTGGATTCCAAGTGGAGGTAAAAAGCTTGTCTTTCCTTCTGAAAGCCTATTTGATCAGTAGAGAAAACTGTATATCTTAAGCTTAGAGGGGTTGAACCATTCCCTGGAGATTTGTAGAGGTGCTTCCTATTGAGTTTATAGAGATAGTTTACACTTTTACTGGGGAATACCATATCAAACATCCTCCTATCCCACTCTCTCCCAGACAGGTACACAATGTTGCACTTCTCTCGGTCAGTGTCTAAATGAGGTACAGTGAATGTCATTTGGGGATTCTCAGGCCCATGAAATTAAATATTCAAAAGCTGAATGTAGACAGACTAAAACTATGCAGTCCATTAAGAAGAGGGTTGAAGTTTAGGTGCTTCAGAGATGAGCAAGGGCTTTTTTTCAGAATCTGTCTCACATGGAGTTGCATAATTTATGGCCAAGTATCTCTTTGGAAGATTAAATCCTGTTTGGATCTAGACTTCCCTGTTTCATTCTCTTTTAATCTTACAGATTGAACATGGAAAGAAAGTTGTGAAAGAGGCTTCAATAGCATGTAGTGTACTGGAATTTCATTTTTGTATATATAAAGTAGGGATAGAGTTTAGCAATAAATTTCTGATCTGTGTCAAATAGTTTCAGGGGATGGTGTTGTCTGCATATTATGTAGGATTCAATTTTGAGAGAAATCACTGATAGTTTGGTTTGTGTTTAAGTTTATATATATATATATATATATATAAATATATATATAAGACAACTCCAAGCCTTAGACATAAATCTCCAATGCTGCCAAATATTTGTCATTATATTTCAGTAGGATATACCTCCTAGATATGCTAAAATCTCTGAAATTAAACAGTTATTTAAATTTCACTTAAGCTCTGCACTTCAAGAAGATTAACTAGAAAGAATGTGAACACCAGGGAATCAGTTCTGACACCTCAAACTGAGCAAAATGAATATATTTTTACCTTTCAAAATGTGGAATACATTGTTTATATTTTATATTCCATTAATATGAATCTTTATATATATCTTTTATAGAAATATGTCAGTTTTGATCACTAAGCTGTTTTAATTGCTTTGAAGCTTGAATATTCAAAGCTTGACTACTTTGAATAATGTAGTATTGTATAAAGACATTTGATTTTGTAATCCATAAGGGTAAGAATATTTAAATAATATAAATTTGGATCCAATACAGAACTGAGTAGGAAATAACTTTTCTTTTCGAAAAGTACTCTTTTTTTATTAAAAATATGTAGTTCATATTTAATTTAGATTTATTTTATGTAGAGCCTTAAAACTACATCAAATGCCCTCTGAAAGTGAATGAACATGCTGTATATAGGGAGAGGTTGAGTGAGCGTATCAGATCTTTTCTGTGGTCATTGCTCCAGGACAGTTATTTGCATGCTTACTGAGCATGGATTGAAGTAGTGGATAAACTTCACATCAAAGTATCTACCACTAGTGACAAAATTCTTTCTCAGATTGCTAGTGATTGTCCCTGGGTTGTCCCACTTCCTTGCCAAACTCTTCTCCAGTACAAATAGCTGTCCAAAATGTTCCTGAGACTCCATACACAATAACCTCAGAAAATATTATATAAATCATAGTTTAGCTCTGCTTTTGCTGGTTGCTGATTCAATGACAAAAATTTCTTGCTGCTCTTAATTTAGAAAGCAATTATATACCTTTTCTTCCCTTCTCTTTCTTTGTCTGCTTTTCTTTTCTTCTACCATTTTTTTCTCATTCAAACCAGCAATGATGAGGATAATCCAAGACACGACTATGCACAATTATTTTCTATGTTGYTTATTAATATTTGAAAATAAAAGAATAAGGTCACTTTATTCTGGAGAACTGCATGACTCGTATTTGTACAATAATTAAATGTATCTCAAAGAAGGACATCATCAATGGAAATTACAAGAAAACATAGAAAGGTAGTAGCTTAGTCTCACTTCCAGGAGACAAATTTGAGCTCAGGTTTTCAGTCTTTACTTTGTTGTGTGTAACCCTTAAAGACCACACAGAATTCCCTCAACACAGCATGAAAAGAAAGAACTGCAATTGTGTATGACTACTGAAAACTCTTTATTTTGATACAAAAGATTAAGTCTGAACATGAGTCTCTGGAGTACTTTTCTAAAAAAAGATGTAGTTCAGTCACAAAAGAAAGGATTTCAGGAGGAACTGTCAACCTTAAAGCAACCTGAATAGGAGACTTTCAGATTCTTACAGCAAAAGCTTAATAAATGCAGTCAGTCAAACAGGTGGAAATTGTGATACCCAAGAATCCTCCCAGAAGTCAGGGCAAAGAACATATTTTAGAATTTAGAATGCAACTTTTGTGGCTTCCAGGCATGCTCTGTACCAGCTGGTAAGCAGKGAAGAAGACCCAAACACAGACTTTGAGATCACAGACTTCATACTATCCATTTTGCAGAAGTAGACCCTGAAGAATATGACTAGAACTTTCAAGATGTAGTGTTCATACCTACTGGGAAAATGGTATTTCAACTGCTTTTCTAGTCTTTAAAAACCATGTATGACATTACAGAGTCATAGATACTCACCAGTAAAACTAAATCATCCATAACTTTCAGTTTCAGCAACGCATGCTCTTTACGCATACACAAGAAGTTAGCCACACAGCCTCTGTCAACTGGAAAAAGAGGCATATTTACAGAGTTTGAGGTGAATTCTGTCTTTGTTGTGCCCYGTAACTTTTTTAAATACTAGTCATGGCTCCAAGGGATCACCAAATGGATAATTCATAAAATAYAGTTCAACCGAGCAACTATCAGAGTGACATAAAATGATCATTTCAGCAGACACACATAACAAGAAGAAAAATAAAGAAAAAAAACCCAATAGTTTGGTAAAGTTAAGTTTTTAAGTTATGGTTAGAGTGGAGATAAATGGAACTTGGTAGATACATAGCTATACATAAAATAACAAAATAATATGAAGAACAAACAGTATGAAAAATCAAATAATTATAGGGCAATGAAAATGTTCTAATTTTACCCAAATCACAACAAGATCTTTTAATGAAATTGAAAGACAGTACAGTCAAAAGCAATTGTTTCTTACATAGTTTAACAATGGAACTTACAGTTGCATAATACATTTCAGCATTTGTATCAGTAATAAGAGCATCTCCTCAGGAACATGAGAAAAAAAAAAGTTTTCTCATTTCCAGTCAATAAAATATCTTAAAAATATATATATTAATTTATTTTTATAAATTTATCAATTTATAAATTTATTAATTTATATATTAATCATTTAAATGTTTACACATAAATATTGAAAGCTATTTATATTGAATGCCTTTAAAATCTCTGCTATCAGCTAATAGGCTTACTAGAGATGATCTTTTGGGAAGTTAAGAACCTAATACTGATTAACTGTACAGAAAGACTACTGAAATAAATGGACAATTGATATGACATAKAATAGTCAGTTGCTACAAGCATCTGTATAAGCCCAGTGAATGCCACCTAGTTCTGGAAAAATGTAACCTTCTCAGTTGTAAGGAATCAAGAGTGGAATCAATGTTTTTTTTTTTTGATTTTTTTTGTAAATATAGGTGCTCAGAAAGTGTAGTTAAGAATGACAGAGGTCYTAAGACCTTTCAGTCCTTTAGGGAACCACACAACAGTCTTGAAATTATATTTATACTCACTAAAATGCTTTGAAATTACTCACTTAATTATAAATATTATCCTATCTGAATCAAATTTATAAATTGTCTATTTAGTCATTTTTATTGACAAATTCAACTGGTTGGAAAGAATAAAAGATGATTTTCCAATGCTCCAGGCATAGTTCCTCTATCTTAACTACTCACAGTGCACTAGCTGTATCAGTGCACTGACTTTGCTAGGAAAAAATTGTAATAATCATGGTGCAGAAGGAGCCTCAAGAGAAGAAAGTGAGTTGTGAATTTTATTCTATTTTAAGCAATTTTTTCCCATTCTTAACCTTAACATTTTTTTTTGTATATATTTCAGAGCATTTTTAAATATTTACCTATTCATTATACTGTACTTATAGGATGACCATTAATAAACTAAGCCTAAAAATTAGAAGAAGGTTTTTACCCACGTGTCAATGAAGTTCTTGAATAACCTCGCAGTGGGCATAAAGTTGGGTGCTAATCCAGCCATTGTACTTCCATGAAGAAGTCTGTTAAAAGCCACACTGTATTTTTAGGGATATGGAAATTACTCTCATACCACCATGATTTCCTTTACCCAGTTTCTATATTTCTTCTTTTCCTACTACAGGGTTTTGATATTGTACTGGAAAAGACTATAAAATGTTTATTCTACTCCTGTAAAGATAGCGTACATCATGTAAAAAACAAACCTGACATTGAGCTTTTTTTTTCCTTAAGATTCATTTCCTGATAGCCTCAAAGCCAATCACAGCTGATGATGTAGAACTGCTTGACATATATTTGCTTCCCATTTAAAATCTTGTCTTTCTCTATCACAAAGGATGAATCTTCTAATTTTAAGAAACTTATTTTCTGACCATGTAAATGTTAGTAAGACTGCTATTGGTATGTACTCCTGGCCTATAAACTGGAGTGCTTAAAACACGATGTATTCCTGTTTTCCAGCAT